>NW_028160412.1:0-97500 GCF_964263955.1 Coregonus lavaretus | reverse complement strand
TAAGGGAAATAATCGCGCAATCCCTGCTGAGTGAATGAACAACATAATTTTTTGGAATGAACGCTTCCAGACATTTAAATGGTCCGTCGAAGTCAATGTTTAGAGAACAGGATTCATAGTGTAATGGTTAAAGTTACCGCTTGTGGATCAGAACATTCCGGAGGAAATGTTTAGACCATTCTTTCGTCAATAGTTTTATCCCTCCCGACACACACACACTTATTTAAATGTATTAGGTGGCTTAAAAGAGCCTTAATAATATAATAATATGCCCTTTTAAATGTATTAGGTGGCTTAAAAGAGCCTTAATAATATAATAATATGCCATTTTAAATGTATTAGGTGGCTTAAAAGAGCCTTAATAATATAATAATATGCCATTTTAAATGTATTAGGTGGCTTAAAAGAGCCTTAATAATATAATAATATGCCATTTTAAATGTATTAGGTGGCTTAAAAGAGCCTTAATAATATAATAATATGCCATTTTAAATGTATTAGGTGGCTTAAAAGAGCCTTAATAATATAATAATATGCCATTTTAAATGTATTAGGTGGCTTAAAAGAGCCTTAATAATATAATAATATGCCATTTTAAATGTATTAGGTGGCTTAAAAGAGCCTTAATAATATAATAATATGCCATTTTAAATGTATTAGGTGGCTTAAAAGAGCCTTAATAATATAATAATATGCCATTTTAAATGTATTAGGTGGCTTAAAAGAGCCTTAATGATATAATAATATGCCATTTTAAATGTATTAGGTGGCTTAAAAGAGCCTTAATAATATAATAATATGCCATTTTAAATGTATTAGGTGGCTTAAAAGAGCCTTTGGATTCGTGGAGTGTGGTGGCGTGCGTCTTGCTGGACTGGAGGAGAGATAAGCTCTCAGACTCAAGGTCGTTGCCCTCATCCGTGAGATGAACGCCATCCCTGTGGCAGGGTTTCCCAAACTCGGCCCTGGGGCCCCCCTGGGTGCACGTGAACGCCATCCCTATGGCAGGGTTTCCCAAACTCGGCCCTGGGGCCCCCCTGGGTGCACGTTTTGTTTTTTTGGCCTAGCACTACACAGCTGACTCAAATAATTAAAACCAATCAAAAGGCACAACATTGTGAGGGTTCACAAGGAGAGCATGTGTTAACCTGTATTATAATGTTGTATATTAATGTTGCATAAATCACAGTCCGGTGGAAAAACCATGGAAATTAAAAACAAAAAACTAAATTTTAGCCGAAAAAGATAGGAAATTCACATGAGCACCACATTGACTATTCCACCCATGCTCTATCAAGGTTTTCCAGCACACAGCACATGTGTAGGTGTCACGCCCTGACTCAGGGGACTCGTATATGTTGAGACAGGGTGTGTATATTCTTTGTTATGTAGTATTTTCTATGTGGGATCTAGTATGTATAGATCTATGTTGGCCGGTGTGGTTCCCAATCAGAGGCAGCTGTCGCTCGTTGTCTCTGATTGGGGACCATACTTAGGCAGCCTATTGGCACTAGTGAGTTGTGGGATCTTGTTCCTTGTTAAGGTATGTTGTGTGTGCTACCTTGGACTTCACGTTTCGTTTCATTTCGTTTATTGTTTTGTCGAGTGTTTATTACAACGAACGTGACAGTAGGCAGGTTGCTTAGCAATCAAACCTTCTCAAATAGGGTACAGACTCTTCAGAGGGATAATGGACTTTACAGTGTCCTGCTATTAGAATGATGTATGAATATATGTGTGTGTATATACAGTGCATTCGGAAAGTATTCAGACCCCTTTACTTTTTCCACATTTTGTTACGTTACAACCTTATTCTAAAATGGAATAAATTATTGTTAAAGTTTAAATTATTAAAATGGATTAAATTATTGTTTTTTCCCTCATCAGTCTATCATAATGACAAAGCTTAAACAGGTCTTTAGAAATGTTTGCAAATGTATTAAGAATAAAAAACAGAAATACCTTATTTACATAAGTATTCAGACCCTTTGCTATGAGACTCATAATTGAGCTCAGGTGCATCCTGTTTCCATTGATCATCCTTGAGATGTTTTTACAACTTGACTGGAGTCCACCTGTGGTAAATTCAATTGATTTGACATTAATTGGAAAGGCACACACCTGTCTATATAAGGTCCCACAATTGACAGTGCATGTCAGAGCAAAAACCAAGCCCTGAGGTCGAAGGAATTGTCTGAACAGGATTGTGTCGAGGCACAGATCTGGGGAAGGGTACAAAAACATTTCTGCAGCAGTGAAGGTCCCCAAGAACACAGTGGCCTCCATCATTCTCAACTGGAAGAAGTTTGGAACCACCAAGACTCTTCCTAGAGCTGGCCACCCGGCCAAACTGAGCAATCGGGGGAGAAGGGCCTTGGTCAGGAAGGTGACCAAGAACCCAATGGTCAATTTGACAGAGCTCTAGAGTTCCTCTGTGGATATGGGAGAACCTTCCAGAAGGACAACCATCTCTGCAGCACTCCACCAATCAGACCTTTATGGTATGGCCAGATGGTATGAGTATGAATTAGGCTGTTTGAGAAGGTTCGAATCCTAAGCAACCTGCCTACACACAGTTTGAAGTACAATACCAACATAGCTACTGTAGCAGGTCAAAGCTGTTTGCTGGAAAACCTTGGTAGAGCATGGGTGGAATAGGCATTGTGGTAATATGGCATTGTATTTAATATGAAACAATATGAGTATCAGTTGTTGCGTTTACAACTTGTCTAAGTCCGACCATTAACTGATTTCAGCCCGTGTTTGGCTGTGGATTGGCTGCATTGTTTGAATGGAATGTTGGCATATTGGCAGTTCATTAGAAGAATTGATGGAATCATTCCTCTAAACTGGCTGGCTAGCAAGCTAGCTATCTAACCTACAGTGCAGATACTTTCTTCAAATTAATTATTTTACACTATCTTATCACAGCACTTGTCAAAGCAAACCATGGTTGAACAACTCCCTGACCAAAATGGCTGACCTTTATCCCATCATAAGAAGGTTAATGTCCAATCTAGTTTTTCTAATTCCTAATTCTATGGAAGGACCCTGATCTCTCCTAGTCCTTGATTGATATGCTATAAGATCATATTCCTACTACAGTGAGTATACCAAAATTCGTTGGGGCAAGGACTCTACAAGGTGTTATGCGTTCCACAGTGATGCTGGCCCATGTTGACTCCAATGCTTCCCACAGTTGTGTCAAGTTGGCTGGATGTCCTTTGGGTAGTGGACCATTCTTGATACACACGAGAAACTGTTGAGCGTGAAAAACCCAGCAGCGTTGCAGTTCTGGACACAAACTGGTGCGCCTGGCACCTACTACCATACCCCGTTCAAAGGCACTTAAATATTTTGTCTTGCCCATTCACCCTCTGAATGGCACACATACACAATCCATGTCTCAAGGCTTAAAAATCCTTCTTTAACCGGTCTCCTCCCCTTCATCTACACTGATTGAAGTGGATTTAACAAGTGACATCAATAAGGTATCATAGCTTTCACCTGGATTCACCTGGTCAGTCTGTCATGGAGGGTGGCAGGCAACCTAGTGGTTAAGAGCGTTGGGCCAGAAACCTAAAGGTCACTGGTTCGATTCCTATGGTAAAACGGGTCCTATGGTAAAACAGGGGTCCTATGCTAAAACAATGGTCCTATGGTAAAACGGGGATCCTATGGTAAAACGGGTCCTATGGTTAAACAGGGGTCCTATGGTAAAATGGGGATCCTATGGTAAAACAGGGGTCCTATGGTGAAACAGTGGTCCTGGTATGGTAAAACAGGGGTCCTGTGGTAAAAATGTGTTCCCGGTGTGGTAAAACAGTGGTTATGTGGTAAAACAGTGGTCCTGTGGTAAAACAGTGGTCCTGTGGTAAAACAGTGGTCCTGGTATGGTAAAACACTGGTCCAATGGTAAAACAGTGGTCCTGTGGTAAAACTGTGGTCCTGGTATGGTAAAACAGTGGTCCTGGTATGGTAAAACAGTGGTCCTGGTATGGTAAAACAGTGGTCCTGGTATGGTGAAACAGTGGTCCTGGTATGGTAAAACAGGGGTCCTGTGGTAAAAATGTGTTCCCGGTGTGGTAAAACAGTGGTTATGTGGTAAAACAGTGGTCTTGTGGTAAAACAGTGGTCTTGTGGTAAAACAGGGGTCTTGTGGTAAAACAGTGGTCCTGGTATGGTAAAACAGTGGTCCTGTGGTAAAACAGTGGTCCTGGTATGGTAAAACAGTGGTCCTGGTATGGTAAAACAGTGGTCCTGGTATGGTAAAACAGTGGTCCTGGTATGGTAAAACAGTGGTCCTGGTATGGTAAAACAGTGGTCCTGGTATGGTAAAACAGTGGTCCTGGTATGGTAAAACTGTGTTCCTGCTGTGGTAAAACAGTGGTCCTGTGGTAAAACAGTGGTCCTGTGGTAAAACAGTGGTCCTGGTGTAGCTCAGTTGGCGCTTGCAATGCCAGGGGTTGTGGGTTCGATTCCCACAGGGGGCCAGTATGAAAAAATTAATAAAATGTATGCACTCACTAACTGTAAGTCGCTCTGGATAAGAGCATCTGCTAAATGACTAAAATGTAAATGTAGAACAGGGGTCCTGATGTGGTTAAACAGGGGTCCCATGCTAAAACAGGGGTCCTATGGTAAAACAGGTCCTATGGTAAAACAGATCCTATGGTAAAACAGGGGTCCCATGCTAAAACAGGGGTCCTATGGTAAAACAGGTCCTATGGTAAAACACTGGTCCAATGGTAAAACAGGGGTCCTGGTGTAGTAACTGCGACACCGTGCCTTCTGTTTGAGATAAAGTCAAGTAAATTATGTCCTATCCAACCAGTACAGAGGAGAACGAGGTGGTCCCCAGCCGCTCCGTGCACCCCTTCCAAAAAGCCGGAGACCCCCTCTGAAGGGGCTGGGGGGGGGGGGGGAGAAGAGCCAGGTCGCACCCCAGGGAAGGCCAAGCAACAGCTCAATGTCAGGGCAGGGCTGGAGAAGAGGCAAGGAGGCAAGCCTCTCCTCAACCTGGTGGTTAAAGGTACACACACACACACACACACACACACACACACACACGGCTCCTGGATCACCCCATACAGCATGGCTACACAGACTAAACTACATTTTAGACTGGACTCAGCATGGTTACACAGACTAAACTACATTTTAGACTGGACTCAGTATGGTTACACAGACTAAACTACATTTTAGACTGGACTCAGTATGGTTACACAGACTAAACTACATTTTAGACTGGACTCAGTATGGCTACACAGACTAAACTACATTTTAGACTGGACTCAGCATGGTTACACAGACTAAACTACATTTTAGACTGGACTCAGTATGGTTACACAGACTAAACTACATTTTAGACTGGACTCAGTATGGTTACACAGACTAAACTACATTTTAGACTGGACTCAGTATGGTTACACAGACTAAACTACATTTTAGACTGGACTCAGTATGGTTACACAGACTAAACTACATTTTAGACTGGACTCAGTATGGTTACACAGACTAAACTACATTTTAGACTGGACTCAGTATGGTTACACAGATTAAACTACATTTTAGACTGGACTCAGTATGGTTACACAAATAAAAACATTTTAGACTGGACTCAGTATGGTTACACAGACTAAACTACATTTTAGACTGGACTCAGTATGGTTACACAGACTAAACTACATTTTAGACTGGACTCAGCATGGTTACACAGATTAAACAACATTTTAGGCTGGACTCTCAGCATGGTTACACAGATTAAACAACATCTTAGACTGGACTCTCAGCATGGTTACATTTACATCATTTAGCAGATGCTCTTATCCAGAGCGACTTACAAATTGGTGCATTCAACTTATGATAGCCAGTGGGACAACCACTCTTTTTTTTAATGGGGGGGTGGGGGAGGGGGGGTAGAAGGATTACTTTTATACTATTCCAGGTATTCCTTAAAGAGGTAGGGTTTCAAGTGTCTCCGGAAGGTGGTCAGTGACTCCGCTGTCCTGGCGTCGTGGGGGCGCTTGTTCCACCATTGGGGTGCCAGAGCAGCGGATAGCTTTGACTGGGCTGAGCGGGAACTGTGCTTCCGTAGAGGTAGGGGGGCTAGCAGGCCAGAGGTGGATGAACGTAGTGCCCTCGTTTGGGTGTAGGGTCTGATCAGAACCTGAAGGTAAGGAGGTGCCGTTCCCCTCACAGCTCCGTAGGCAAGCACCATGGTCTTGTAGTAGATGCGAGCCTCAACTGGAAGCCAGTGGAGTGTGCGGAGGAGCGGGGTGACATGAGAGAACTTGGGAAGGTCGAACACCAGACGGGCTGCAGCGTTCTGGATAAATTGTAGGGGTTTAATGGCACAGGCAGGGAGCCCAGCCAACAGCGAGTTGCAGTAATCCAGACGGGAGATGACAAGTGCCTGGATTAGGACCTGTGCCGCTTTCTGTGTAAGGTAGGGTTGTACTCTGATTTCATCTGGAGAGAGAGGGGAGAAAGAAGTCAAAGCAGGATCAGCGGTGTCATTTGACTTAATAAATGAAGATCGGATGTCGTCAACCTTCTTTTCAAAATGGTTGACGAAGTCATCCACAGAGAGGGAGGAGGGAGGGGGAGGAGGAGGAGGATTCAGCAGGGAGGAGAAGGTGGCAAAGAGCTTCCTAGGGTTAGAGGCAGAGGCTTGAAATGTATAGTGGTAGAAAGTGGCTTTAGTAGCGGGGGAGAGAGGGTGAAGGTTGAGACGGCACATTACCATCTGAGTAGGGGCAGAGTGAGTAGTGTTGGAGGAGAGCGAGAGAGAAAAGGATACAAAGTAGTGGTCGGAGACTTGGAGGGGAGTTGCAGTGAGATTAGTAGAAGAACAGCATCTAGTAAAGATGAGGTCAAGCGTATTGCCTGCCTTGTGAGTAGGGGGGGGACGGTGAGAGGGTGAGGTCAAAAGAGGAAAGGAGTGGATCAGAATATGTCCTTTAATATAGATCAGAATGTGTCCTCATTATGGCCTTTAATACAGATCAGAATATGGCCTTTAATATAGATCAGAATGTGTCCTCATTATGGCCTTTAATATAGATCAGAATATGTCCTTTAATATAGATCAGAATGTGTCCTCATTATGGCCTTTAATATAGATCAGAATATATCCTTTAATATAGATCAGAATGTGTCCTCATTATGGCCTTTAATATAGATCAGAATATGTCCTTTAATATAGATCAGAATGTGTCCTCATTATGGCCTTTAATATAGATCAGAATATGTCCTTTAATATAGATCAGAATGTGTCCTCATTATGGCCTTTAATATAGATCAGAATGTGTCCTCATTATGGCCTTTAATATAGATCAGAATATGTCCTTTAATATAGATCAGAATGTGTCCTCATTATGTCCTTTAATACAGATCGGGCCTCGGGGCTAACAGAGTAAAGGTCAATCCAGTGTGTCCTCAGCCGACCCTTCAAATGTGTGTGTATAACGTTTGCTAGTGTGTACAACTGGTTTGTGTATAACCTGTGTGTGTGTGTCCCCAGGAGGACATGTCAGTAGTGGACACCAGTAAAGGTGTATAATGTGTGTGTGTAATATTTGTGTGTGTGTGTGTGTCCCCAGGCAGACGTTGCGGTATTAGTAGTGGACGCCAGCAGAGGGGAGTTTGAGGCGGACCCTCGAGGCGGGCGGCCAGACACGGGAGCACGGCCTTCTGGTGCGATCGCTGGGGCGTCACGCAGCTCGCTGTCGCCATCAATAAAGGTGGACCAGGTGAGAAAGTTACCACGACTACCATGTGTCGCCACGGCAACACCTGTTACTATGGCAATAGCGTACTGTACTTGTACCTTACGGTCGTACATCCCGCTGTCATGGGCATGCGGGGAAATAGTAACTCTTTGTGTGTGTGTGTGTGTGTGTGTGTGTGTGTGTGTGTGTGTGTGTGTCTAACAGGTGAACTGGGAACATGAACGATTCAAAGCTTGGACAGTTCTTAAAACAGGCTGGCTTCAAGGTGAGTGGTGTCATCCTGGGGTTAGGGCCATTCACCTTTGACCTTTCACCTGTGGTTTAGGTTAGGGCCTTCCAAGGTATAATCAGATGTTTTTTAGCTGCTCCCAAATCAAAATGGCAGGTCTCTCAGTCAAATGTTTACCACCATATGCAATGAAAATGGCCACACTTTAGAGCCCTCGTTTGAACAGTTCTATGACAGTGTTCTACGTCCCGACCACTAACAGTTCTATAACAGTGTTCTACGTCCCGACCACTAACAGTTCTATAACAGTGTTCTACGTCCCGACCACTAAGAGTTCTATAACAGTGTTCTACGTCCCGACCACTAACAGTTCTATAACAGTGTTCTACGTCCCGACCACTAACAGTTCTATAACAGTGTTCTACATCCCGACCACTAAGAGTTCTATAACAGTGTTCTACGTCCCGACCACTAAGAGTTCTATAACAGTGTTCTACATCCCGACCACTAAGAGTTCTATAACAGTGTTCTACGTCCCGACCACTAACAGTTCTATAACAGTGTTCTACGTCCCGACCACTAACAGTTCTATAACAGTGTTCTACGTCCCGACCACTAAGAGTTCTATAACAGTGTTCTACGTCCCGACCACTAACAGTTCTATAACAGTGTTCTACGTCCCGACCACTAACAGTTCTATAACAGTGTTCTACGTCCCGACCACTAACAGTTCTATAACAGTGTTCTACGTCCCGACCACTAACAGTTCTATAACAGTGTTCTACGTCCCGACCACTAACAGTTCTATAACAGTGTTCTACGTCCCGACCACTAACAGTTCTATAACAGTGTTCTACGTCCCGACCACTAACAGTTCTATAACAGTGTTCTGTAGTGTTCTGTAGTTTTATAGCATGTTCTATGTTCTCTCCCAGGAATCTGATGTGTTCTACGTCCCGACCAGCGGCCTATCAGGAGAGAACCTCACCACTAAGAGTTCTGCTCCGGAGCTGACATCCAGGTACTCCGGACACTGTCTTCTGGAACAGATCGGTACGGACATATACTATCTTATTCAAGTCCACAACGCTTTATATAATAACATAATGTTACAACTCAACAATGTTATACAATTTTCTGTTAGCAAAACGAAAGAACATCCATTGGGTACATGGCCCTTGGACAATTATTATTGACATAAAGACGCTTCAAGCACACAGAGAAATGAGACGTAGCTGAGAGAAATTGACTGATACCATGTCTTTATATGTATCTGAGAGACGTAGCTGAGAGATATTGACTTTATATGTATCTGCTCTCTTCTGTAATGATCTGAAAGTGTGTGTCTGAGTAGTGTTGTGACTGAGTAGTGTGTGTGACTGAGTAGTGTGTGACTGAGTAGTGTGTGACTGAGTAGTGTGTGACTGAGTAGTGTTGTGACTGAGTAGTGTGTGACTGAGTAGTGTGTGACTGAGTAGTGTGTGACTGAGTAGTGTTGTGACTGAGTAGTGTGTGACTGAGTAGTGTGTGACTGAGTAGTGTTGTGACTGAGTAGTGTGTGTGACTGAGTAGTGTGTGACTGAGTAGTGTGTGACTGAGTAGTGTTGTGACTGAGTAGTGTGTGTGACTGAGTAGTGTGTGTGACTGAGTAGTGTTGTGACTGAGTAGTGTGTGTGTCTGAGTAGTGTGTGACTGAGTAGTGTGTGACTGAGTAGTGTGTGTGACTGAGTAGTGTGTGTGACTGAGTAGTGTGTGTGACTGAGTAGTGTGTGTGACTGAGTAGTGTTGTGACTGAGTAGTGTTGTGACTGAGTAGTGTGTGTCTGAGTAGTGTGTGACTGAGTAGTGTGTGTCTGAGTAGTGTGTGACTGAGTAGTGTGTGACTGAGTAGTGTGTGTCTGAGTAGTGTGTGTCTGAGTAGTGTGTGTGACTGAGTAGTGTGTGACTGAGTAGTGTGTGACTGAGTAGTGTTGTGACTGAGTAGTGTGTGACTGAGTAGTGTGTGACTGAGTAGTGTTGTGACTGAGTAGTGTGTGTGTCTGAGTAGTGTGTGACTGAGTAGTGTGTGACTGAGTAGTGTGTGACTGAGTAGTGTGTGACTGAGTAGTGTGTGTGACTGAGTAGTGTGTGTGACTGAGTAGTGTGTGTGACTGAGTAGTGTGTGTGACTGAGTAGTGTTGTGACTGAGTAGTGTGTGTCTGAGTAGTGTGTGTCTGAGTAGTGTGTGTCTGAGTAGTGTGTGACTGAGTAGTGTGTGACTGAGTAGTGTTGTGACTGAGTAGTGTGTGTCTGAGTAGTGTGTGACTGGGTAGTGTGTGACTGAGTAGTGTGTGACTGAGTAGTGTTGTGACTGAGTAGTGTTGTGACTGAGTAGTGTTTTGACTGAGTAGTGTGTGTGACTGAGTAGTGTGTGTGACTGAGTAGTGTGTGTCTGAGTAGTGTGTGTCTAAGTAGTGTGTGTCTAAGTAGTGTGTGTGACTGAGTAGTGTGTGACTGGGTAGTGTGTGACTGAGTAGTGTGTGACTGAGTAGTGTGTGTCTGAGTAGTGTGTGACTGGGTAGTGTGTGACTGAGTAGTGTGTGTGACTGAGTAGTGTGTGTGACTGAGTAGTGTTGTGACTGAGTAGTGTTGTGACTGAGTAGTGTGTGTGACTGAGTAGTGTGTGACTGAGTAGAGTTGTGACTGAGTAGTGTTGTGACTGAGTAGTGTTGTGACTGAGTAGTGTGTGACTGAGTAGTGTGTGACTGAGTAGTGTGTGTCTGAGTAGTGTGTGACTGAGTAGTGTGTGACTGAGTAGTGTGTGACTGAGTAGTGTGTGACTGAGTAGTGTTGTGACTGACAGTAGTGAAAGTGTTGAGTGTGGCTGGTAACCATGGTGATGTTGCTATGGTATTAGTCAGCATGGCGACAGAGAGCGTGACTCAGTGGTATCAGTGGACTAAATTAAAGGTAACATTTCACTGTTGATTCTCACGCTCTCTTTCTCACCCGCCTCCACCCTTCTTTCTCTCGCTATCTCTTTCTATCTCTCTCTCTCCATCTTTCTCCCCCTCTTTCTATCTCTCTCTCTCTCCATCTTTCTCCCCCTCTTTCTGTCTCTCTCCCTCTCTCCACTTTCTCTCTCTCTCTCTCTCTCTCTCTCTCTCTCTCTCTCTCTCTCTATATTTCTCTCTCTCTCTCTCTCTCTATTTCTCTCTCTCTCTATCTCTCTCTCTCTCTATCTCTCTCTCTCTATATATATATATATATATATATATATCTCTCTCTCTCTCTCTCTCTCCATCTTTCTCCCCCTCTTTCTGTCTCTCTCCCTCTCTCCACTTTCTCTCTCTGTCTCCATAGATTGTTTCAACCCCCCCCCCCCCCCCCCCCCCCCCCCCCCAGAGGTCGATAGATAAACCCTTTAGACTGTCTGTCTCCGTTTAAAGGTGAGATCACACACTACAGAATATGACCGATATTTGACCCAAGGCTTTGTCCCAAATGGCACCCCTTTTCCCTTTATAGTGCATTTGGGGGTGCCATTTGAGACACACCCCAAGAACTTTCATTAGATAACACATTATAAATGACTGTGTGTTCTGACCCTGTTCTCTGTGGTTCTAGATCAGGGCTCAGGGTTCTGTGGAACAGGGTACATTCAGACAGGAGACAGAGTACTGGCCAACCCCCCAACGAGACATGTACTGTTAAAAGGTGCTGTGTGTTTCAATAATACAACAGTGCCACCTTGTGTTATTTGAAAGACATACACATACATGCTCTCTCTCTCATGCTCTCTCTTGCTCTCTCTTTTCTCTCTCTCTCTCTCTCTCTCTCTCTCTCTCTCTCTCTCTCTCTCTCTCTCTCTCTCTCTCTCTCTCTCTCTCTCTCTCTCTCTTCCTCTCTCTCTCTTCTCTCTCTCTCTCTCTCTCTCAAATTCAAGCTGCTTTATTGGCATGAAATACATCGCATCAATATTGCCAAAGCAGCAATGTATACAATATACATTGTAATAAAAATAATGAATAATAATAATATACAATTGTAGTAAATAATCATAATAATAAATTTAAAAAAACAAAAAAACAACAATAAAATGTTAACAGTCAATAGTAGATATATAATAAATATTAAAGGCTAAACATGAAAAATGAAACTATAACTAACTTATAACTGTCATCTCTCTCTCTGTCACTTCCTCTCTCTCTCTCTCTCTCTCTCTCTGTCACTCTCTCACTCTCTCTCTCTCTCTCTTCTCTCTCTCTCTCTCTCTCTCTCTCTCTCTCTCTCTCTCTCTCTCTGTCACTCACTCTCTCTCTCTCTCTCTCTCTCTCTCTCTCTCTCTCTCTCTCTCTCTCTCTCTCTCTCTCTCTCTCTGTCACTCACTCTCTCTCTCTCTCTCTGTCTCTCTCTCTCTGTCTGTCTGTCTCTCTCTCTCTCTCTCTCTCTCTCTCTCTCTCTCTCTCTCTCTGTCTCTCTCTCTCTCTCTCTGTCACTTTGTCTGTCTGTCACTCTCTCTCTCTCTCTCTCAATTCAGTTTCAATTTAAGGGCTTTATTGGCATGGGAAACCTGCTAATTATCAATCCACAATTTATAACATTAATGTGGACCACAGTTTACAACATTAATGTGGACCACAGTTTATAACATTAATGTGGACCACAGTTTATAACATTAATGTGGACCACAGTTTATAACATTAATGTGGACCACAGTTTACAACATTAATGTGGACCACAGTTTACAACATTAATGTGGACCACAGTTTATAACATTAATGTGGACCACAGTTTATAACATTAATGTGGACCACAGTTTATAACATTAATGTGGACCACAGTTTATAACATTAATGTGGACCACAGTTTATAACATTAATGTGGACCACAGTTTATAACATTAATTGGACCACAGTTTATAACATTAATGTGGACCACAGTTTATAACATTAATGTGGACCACAGTTTATAACATTATGTCTGGTCTGTATTAACCCTGTTCTGTAATGTTAATGAGTCTCCTCCCCTCTCCTCCAGTGTGGCTGTATTAACCCTGTTCTGTAATGTTAATGAGTCTCCTCTCTCCTCCAGTGTGGCTGTATTAACCCTGTTCTGTAATGTTAATGAGTCTCCTCTCTCCTCCAGTGTGGCTGTATTAACCCTGTTCTGTAATGTTAATGAGTCTCCTCCTCTCTCCTCCAGTGTGGCTGTATTAACCCTGTTCTGTAATGTTAATGAGTCTCCTCCCCTCTCCTCCAGTGTGGCTGTATTAACCCTGTTCTGTAATGTTAATGAGTCTCCTCTCTCCTCCAGTGTGGCTGTATTAACCCTGTTCTGTAATGTTAATGAGTCTCCTCCCCTCTCCTCCAGTGTGGCTGTATTAACCCTGTTCTGTAATGTTAATGAGTCTCCTCCCCTCTCCTCCAGTGTGGCTGTATTAACCCTGTTCTGTAATGTTAATGAGTCTCCTCCTCTCTCCTCCAGTGTGGCTGTATTAACCCTGTTCTGTAATGTTAATGAGTCTCCTCCCCTCTCCTCCAGTGTGGCTGTATTAACCCTGTTCTGTAATGTTAATGAGTCTCCTCCCCTCTCCTCCAGTGTGGCTGTATTAACCCTGTTCTGTAATGTTAATGAGTCTCCTCTCTCCTCCAGTGTGGCTGTATTAACCCTGTTCTGTAATGTTAATGAGTCTCCTCTCTCCTCCAGTGTGGCTGTATTAACCCTGTTCTGTAATGTTAATGAGTCTCCTCCCCTCTCCTCCAGTGTGGCTGTATTAACCCTGTTCTGTAATGTTAATGAGTCTCCGCTCCTCCAGTGTGGCTGTATTAACCCTGTTCTGTAATGTTAATGAGTCTCCTCTCTCCTCCAGTGTGGCTGTATTAACCCTGTTCTGTAATGTTAATGAGTCTCCTCCTCTCTCCTCCAGTGTGGCTGTATTAACCCTGTTCTGTAATGTTAATGAGTCTCCTCCTCTCTCCTCCAGTGTGGCTGTATTAACCCTGTTCTGTAATGTTAATGAGTCTCCTCCCCTCTCCTCCAGTGTGGCTGTATTAACCCTGTTCTGTAATGTTAATGAGTCTCCTCCTCTCTCCTCCAGTGTGGCTGTATTAACCCTGTTCTGTAATGTTAATGAGTCTCCTCCCCTCTCCTCCAGTGTGGCTGTATTAACCCTGTTCTGTAATGTTAATGAGTCTCCTCCTCTCTCCTCCAGTGTGGCTGTATTAACCCTGTTCTGTAATGTTAATGAGTCTCCTCCCCTCTCCTCCAGTGTGGCTGTATTAACCCTGTTCTGTAATGTTAATGAGTCTCCTCCTCTCTCCTCCAGTGTGGCTGTATTAACCCTGTTCTGTAATGTTAATGAGTCTCCTCTCTCCTCCAGTGTGGCTGTATTAACCCTGTTCTGTAATGTTAATGAGTCTCCTCTCTCCTCCAGTGTGGCTGTATTAACCCTGTTCTGTAATGTTAATGAGTCTCCTCCCCTCTCCTCCAGTGTGGCTGTATTAACCCTGTTCTGTAATGTTAATGAGTCTCCTCTCTCCTCCAGTGTGGCTGTATTAACCCTGTTCTGTAATGTTAATGAGTCTCCTCCCCTCTCCTCCAGTGTGGCTGTATTAACCCTGTTCTGTAATGTTAATGAGTCTCCTCTCTCCTCCAGTGTGGCTGTATTAACCCTGTTCTGTAATGTTAATGAGTCTCCTCTCTCCTCCAGTGTGGCTGTATTAACCCTGTTCTGTAATGTTAATGAGTCTCCTCTCTCCTCCAGTGTGGCTGTATTAACCCTGTTCTGTAATGTTAATGAGTCTCCGCTCCTCCAGTGTGGCTGTATTAACCCTGTTCTGTAATGTTAATGAGTCTCCTCCCCTCTCCTCCAGTGTGGGATGTGTGTTCTGTGATATCAAGGAGCCAATCAGAGCGTGTTCCCGCTTCAGGGCCAGAGTCCTGCTTTTCAACATGGAGGTCCCCATCACCCAGGGCTTCCCTGTGAGTGTACACACATACACACACACAACACACACACACACACACACACACACACACACACGTACACACACACACACACACACACACACACACACACACACACACACACACACACACACACACACACACACACAAACAAACAAACAAACAAACAAACAAACAAACAAACACACACACAGTGTTAGTCATGTGGTTCTGAGGGCGGCAGGTAGCTTAGTGGTTAAGAGCGTTGTGCCAGTAATCGAAAGGTCGCTGGTTCTAATCCCCAAGCCGACTAGGTGAAAAATCTGTCGATGTGCCCTTGAGCAAGGCACTCAACCCTAATTGCTCATGTAAGTCACTCTGGATAAGAGCGTCTGCTAAACGACGTAGATGTAAATGAGTGTGCTCTACACTGAGTGTGCAAAACATTATGAACACCTGCTCTTTCCATGACATAGACTGACCAGGTGAATCCAGGTGAAAGCTATGATTCCTTATTAAAGTCACTTGTTAAATCCACTTCAATCAGTGTAGATGAAGGGGAGGAGACAGGTTAAAGAATGATTTTTAAGCCTTGAGACATGGATTGTGTATGTGTGCCATTCAGAGGGTGAATAGACAAAAATATTGAAGTGCCTTTGAATGGGGTATGGTGGTAGGTGCCAGGTACCGGTTTGTGTAAATATATTTCCCAAAGGACATCTAGCCAACTCCACTCCGGAGCCAGAGCTGGGCACACGGCCCGTGCCCGTTTCACAGGCACCGGTGAAACGGGCACGGTCCGTGCCGGACTGGACACACGCACCACTGGCTTGGTGCGGGGAGCAGGAACGGGCCGGGCCGGACTGGGCACACGCACCACTGGCTTGGTGCGAGACGCAGGCACAAGGTGTACCGGACTGGGAACTGACGTTAGAGATCTCTGACTGTACCAGTCTTTCACTCTCCGCGCCCAGTACTCCTCCCGTGAGGACTCCTCCCTGAGCCCCCACAAGTGCAGTGGTCGGGGCTCTTCTCCATCGATCCCCGACCACCCTTTTAGCCCCCCCCAAAACGCTGCTTGGTCCATTTTTGGTGGGATCTTCTGTCACGTTCGTTTAAGGACGGGTCAGACCAAGGCGCAGCGTGAAATGCATACATGTTTAATTCAACGATAAACACACGAACAAAACAACGTAACGTGAAGTCCTCAGGCTAAACACAATACAAGCCTCTAACACGGAACAAGATCCCACAACTAATGAATGCAAACAGGCTGCCTAAGGATGATCCCCAATCAGAGACAACGAGCGACAGCTGCCTCTGATTGGGAATCACACCCGGCCAAACATAGAAATACAACACCTAGAAAAAGAACATAGAAAATACACCATAGAACTCCACACCCTGACTCAACATACTACAGTCCCATAAGTCAGGGCGTGACAATGTATTGAGATTCTCACGATTCTATATGTATTGAGATTCTCACGATTCTATATGTATTGAGATTCTCACGATTCTATATGTATTGAGATTCTCACGATTCTATACAGTTGAAGTCAGAAGTTTACATACACCTTAGCCAAATACATTTAAACTCAGTTTTTCACAATTCCTGACATTTAATCCTAGTAAAAATTCCCTGTCTTAGGTCAGTTAGGATCACCACTTTATTTTAAGAATGTGAAATGTCCGAATAATAGTAGAGAAAATGATTTATTTCAGCTTTTATTTATTTCATCACATTCCCAGTGGGTCAGAAGTTTACATACACGCAATTAGTATTTGGTAGCATTGCCTTTAAATTGTATAACTTGGGTCAAACGTTTCGGGTAGCCTTCCACAAGCTTCCCACAATAAGTTGGATGAATTTTGGCCCATTCCTCCTGACAGAGCTGGTGTAACTGAGTCAGGTTTGTAGGCCTCCTTGCTCGCACATGCTTTTTCAGTTCTGCCCACAAATGTTCTATAGGATTGAGGTCATGGCTTTGTGATGGCCACTCCAATACCTTGACTTTGTTGTCCTTAAGCCATTTTGCCACAACTTTGGAAGTATGCTTGGGGTCATTGTCCATTTGGAAGACCCATTTGCGACCAAGCTTTAACTTCCTGACTGATGTCTTGAGATGCTGCTTCAGTATATCCACATAATTTTCCTTCCTCATGATGCCATCTATTTTGTGAAGTGCACCAGTCCCTCCTGCAGCAAAGCACCCCCACAGCATGATGCTGCCACCCCCGTGCTTCACGGTTGGGATGGTGTTCTTCGGCTTGCAAGCTACACATTTTACATTTTACATTCTAGTCATTTAGCAGACGCTCTTATCCAGAGCGACTTACAGGAGCAAGTGCCTTGCTCAAGGGCACATCAAAAGATTTTTCCCCTAGTCGGCTCGGGGATTAGAACCAGCGACCTTTCGGTTACTGGCACAACACTCTTAACCACTAAGCTACCTGCCGCCTCAGGGGGGTACCGGTGCAGAGTCAATGTGCGGGGGCACCGGCTAGTTGAGGTAGTTGAGGTAATATGTACATGTGGGTAGAGTTAAAGTGACTATGCATGAATAATTAACAGAGTAGCAGCAGCGTAAAAAGATGGCCAAACAGTTCTATTTTTGTTTCATCAGACCAGAGGACATTTCTCCAAAAGTACGATCTTTGTCCCCATGTGCAGTTGCAAACCGTAGTCTGGCTTTTTTATGGCGGTTTTGGAGCAGTGGCTTCTCCCCCCCCCCCCCACCCCCACCCCATATTTTTACGCTGCTAGGCACAGTCAACTTAGTGTATGTAAACTTCTGACCCACTGGAATTGTGATACAGTGAATTATAAGTGAAATAATCTGTCTGTAAACAATTGTTGGAAAAATGACTTTTGTCATGCACAAAGTAGATGTCCTAACCGACTTGCCAAAACTATAGTTTGTTAACAAGAAATGTGTGGAGTGGTTGAAAAACTAGTTTTAATGACTCCAACATAAGTGTATGTAAACTTCCGACTTCAACTGTATGTATTGAGATTCTCACAATTCTATACAGTGCCTTCAGAAAGGATTCACACCCCTTGACTTTTTCCTAACTTTGTTGTGTTACAGCCTGAATTTTAAATTTATTAAATTGAGATTATGTTTCACTGGCCTATACACAATACCCCATAATGTCAAAGTGGAATTACGGTTTTAGAAATGTTTACAAATTAATTAAATATGAAAAGCTGAAATGTCTTGAGTCAATAAGTATTCAACCCCTTTGTTATGGCAAGAATAAATATGTTCAGGAGTAAAAATGTGTTTAACAAGTTACATAATAAGTTGCATGTACTCACTCTGTGTGTAATAATTGTGTTTAACATGATTTTTGAATGACTACCTCATCTCTGTACCCACATGTACAATTATCTGTTGAGGAGTGAATTTCAAACAGATTCAACCACGTGTGTGTATGCATGTGTCTGTGTTTGTGTTGCTTCACAGTCCCCGCTGTTCCATAAGGTGCATTTTTATCTGTTTTTTAAATCAGATTCTACTGCTTGAATAGAGCTCCATGGCCAATTAAAAGAAAATAGATATTTAATCTTTAATCTTTTATTTTTATTGGCCAGTATGTGATATGGCTTTTTCTTTGCAACTCTGCCTAGAAGGTCAGCATCCCGGAGTCGCCTCTTCACTGTTGACGTTGAGACTGGTGTTTTGCGGGTACTATTTAATGAAGCTGCCAGTTGAGGACCAGTGAGGCGCCTGTTTCTCAAACTAGACACTCTAATGTATTTGTCCTCTTGCTCAGTTGTGCACCGGGGCCTCCCACTCCTCTTTCTATTCTGGTTAGAGCCAGTTTACGCTGTTCTGTGAAGGGAGTAGTACACAGCGTTGTACGGGATCTTCAGTTTCTTGGCAATTTCTCGCATGGAATAGCCTTCATTTATCAGAACAAGAATAGACTGACGAGTTTCAGAAGAAAGTTATTTGTTTCTGGCCATTTTGAGCCTGTAATCGAACCCACAATTGCTGATGCTCCAGATACTAGTCTCAAGAATTGCTTCTTTAATCAGCACAACATTTTTCAGCTGTGCTAACATAATTGCAAAAGGGTTTTCTAATGATCAATTAGCCTTTTAAAATGATAAACTTGGATTAGCAAACACAACGTGCCATTGGAACACAGGACTGATGGTTGCTGATAATGGGCCTCTGTACGCCTATGTAGATATTCAATTAAAAATCAGCCGTTTCCAGCTACAATAGCCATTTACAACATTAACAATGTCTACACTGTATTTCTGATCAATTTTACACTGTATTTCTGATCAATTTTATGTTATTTTAATGGACAAAAAAATTGATTTTCTTTTGAAAACAAGGACATTTCTAAGTGACCTCAAACTTTTGAACAGTAGTGTACTTGGATGTGTAGTGTCAGCGTTTGTTGCTGGCATGTCATGCCTAAGTTTGCTAATCTTGCCAATGAAAAAATCATTAAAGTAGTTGGCAATATCAGTCGGTTTTGTGATGAATGAGCCATCTGATTCAATGAATGATGGGGCGGAGTTTGCCTTTTTCCCCAAAATGTCATTTAAGGTGCTCCAAAGCTTTTTACTAGGTTCATAGGCACATGATTACTCCATCCAATAGCTGTAGGATCAGCAGAGGCATTCAGGGCAGTTAGAGGGACATACATTTGGTTACTTATATTGTGTCTACCGACGCCCCTGGGATAATGTACATTTGCTAAAGCATTATGAGGACTCAGCGACACAATGGTTGGGATTAACTGAGCTGGGCTTGGGTCGTTCATAAGTCATTGTCTCAACGCAGCCTTATAATGCTTTGAAAGGATCCAGGAACCCAAATGAGTTGGGTGGATCCCATCCTCCTTTTAAAACGTGTTTTGTTTCCAAAAGGTATCGAAATTGTCAACAAAAGTTACACCCATTGAGCTGCTATAATCACGTAGCCAGTTGTGAAGAGAGAGAATCCTGCTAAAGTGTTCAATGCCACGATTCAGAGAGGGCGTTTAAGACGCTCAACATTTAAATGTTGTTTTGTGTGTTTTCTAAGCTATATTTTAACCTCATGTTGTTTGTGTTTGTTTTCTGTCACTGCAGATCAATTAATGACTAGCGGTTTAATCCAGTCAGAACCGGACCCAGAGACTGACTGAGTGCAATTCTTCACATCCATCCCTCCATTCATCCATCCACCCAGTGCAAAAGCTACCCAACAAGATGAAGTAAAATATTAACTATGTATAAGCACAACAACCCACCTGGTCACCAACATGGTTACCAGGGAGATGCTAGGCTAAGATGCTACGCTACATGAATAACTCAAGATGGTTGCCACCGAATCCATCCCACTAACCCCATCGAAACAAGATGGCTGCCACCCGATCCATCCCACCAAGCCCATCAAAACAAGAATGCTGCCACCCGATCCAGCCCACCAACCTATTGAAAACAAGATGGCTGCCACCATATCCATCCCACCAACCTCAGCTAAACAAGATGTCTGCCAGTGCCTGCCATCCATCCCATAATAATTTGCACTGGATTCTCCTTTGTCAACCACTCAAGTCCGTTACACTCTCTTCCTGAAAGACAATTCCTCCCCCCAAAATGGTTTTCTTTTAAATGCTGATTAATTTTTTTCAGTTTGAAGTAACTGCAACATTTGTGGGTTTTCAAGCATGAACTGCTCGTTTCAAGTTCTGCCACAACATCTCAATTGGGATTAGGTCTGGAATTTGACTAGGCCATTACAAAACTTCAAATTTGTTGCTTTTTAACCATTTTCATGTAGACTTGATTATGTGTTTTGGATCGTCTTGCTGTATATGGAGACTGTTTAGTGCCAAAAATAAGGGGTTAAATACATGAATGAAGAATGTTTCCAGATCTCTCTTATATCTCTCAGATACAGGACAGACACTTCAGAACAAACTTCCTTTAGATTTTTGTTTTTTGGGGGGGGGGGACTATCTGTTATTCAATGTGTCTGTATGGGCTAATAGCAGTAAGGCCAACATTTTTTCATAAAATAAATTTTTGTATATATATATATATATTGGATAATTCAAGGGGTCTTCAAATTCTAAATCAAATAGCTAAATGATCCTTGGTATGACCTTCTTAAAACAATTCCATATAGCCCCCCCCCCCCCCCCCCCCCCCCAGTTTAGACAGGCTTAGACTAGTTGCTTTGAATGTTTTAAATCAATTAAATGTATTTATAATGTCTTTATACAGAAACCCAGCCTAAAACCCCAAACAGCAAGCAATGCAGATATAGAAGCACAGGGGCTAGGAAATAAATGCCTAGAAAAGCAGGAACCTAGGAAGAAACCTAGAGAGGAATCATATAGTGCAAGAACACTTTTAAAGCCTCAAAGGATAAGATGATCCAACTTTTAAAACGAGTCCTTTTTGGCTAGCCACAGCAGTCCACTAGCTAGCTAGGTAGCTGTTTAGCTTTCTAGCACATTCACTCATTTGTCAAACTTCACTACACCAATCATCTCAATGGGTGTTTGTTGGAAGTGTTGTTGTTTTGTGTTGGGGTGTTTATTGTCGGCTTGTGCTATCATGTTTGGTTTGACACTGACAGCAATGTAGTTGGCAAGAGCACAAACAGATCTGGGACCAGGCTACCTTATGAAACTTATTTAATTCATGCCTTCGAATAATACATGTTCTTTCTCCACCTCTATAAAAATAGAAAAAGCGCAGATTTTTCCCTCATTTAAGCAGCGGCATTCAAGGGTAATGTCTAGATGGGATACAGTTTTTGTCAAATTGACGTTAAAAGTTATTTACTTTTTTTTGTATTTCAGTTAACCCTAACCCTTTTCCTAACCTTAACCTAATTATCCTAACCTGCTACGTTAATTATCCTAACCTGTTGCGTAAATTCTCCTAACCTGCTACGAAAAATCTATTTTGACAAAAGCTGTATCCCATCTTGACAAAACTACAGGCGGGCACAACCGGCACAAAGTTACCACAGCCACAAAGTCATAACCTTAATTTAAGGTTAGGGTTAGGCATAATGTTAGCAGTGTGGTTAAAGTTAGGTTCAAAGAAGATCAATTGTAGAAATAGGGTTTATGACTTTGAGGCTGTGGTATCTAGTGATGACCAGACACAACTCTTATATAAAGGTTTTTTTCCAGTGGCACAATTAGGCCTGGGCTTAATAATATTACTACACAGATCACACACGTAACGTTAGCTAGCTGACCTAACAACAGCAGTCAAGCACCCAAGCTAACTGGCTAACGTTGGCTAGCTTGCTAGCTACTTCAAGACACAAATGAGAGAACAGCTCACTGACCATTTTACTCACCCTATTGAAATGGATACTTGCACAGTGGAGTCTTTTGTTAAGACATGTAGCTAGCTAGCTAAACAATGAACCATAATCCCAACTCATGACATTACTACCCTGCATGAATCTGCAGGTAGCTAACCAACCCAGTTCAATGCTAGCTAGCTAGCTAACACTAGACTATAACTAGCAATGCAAATGGCTCTGAGATACAAATAATATTCCTACACAGATCATACACGCAACGTTAGCTAGCTAGCTAGCTAACAGTACACTTTAACTTGAAATGAAAATGACTTTCTGTCAAAATTAGAAACGTCTGGCATTCTCTGGATGTATGGTGCTTTCAAGAAAACTGGGAACGCTGAAAAAAAACAAGTTTGAATCATGATGACGTCAGTGATCTTCAGGTCGGAGCTCTAGAAAGAGGCCCGAGTTCCCGACTTGCAATTCCGAGTTGGATGATGGTTCAAAACACATTTTCCCAGTCAGAGCTTGTTTCCTTCGAGTTCCCAGTTGTCTTGAACGCACTGAAGTCTGAGATTTCCCAGTTCTGAGTTTCCAGTTGTTTTGAGCGCAGCAGAAGTCATGCTGGATTGACAGCATGGCCAATGTTTTAATGTTTATCCTTTTAAGCTTGGAAAAGAGACCCTTAAAGCCAGACTTGGACCACACACACCCACTCCACTGAATAGCAGGCTAGTGATTGCTTTGCAATGCTTGCAGTTAGCCACTGATTCCTTCCAAACCACCCATTATTGAGTTTGCGATTTCCAACTTGTTTACATTTACATTTTAGTCATTTAGCAGACGCTCTTATCCAGAGCGACTTACAGGAGCAATTAGGGTTAAGTGCCTTGCTCAAGGGCACATTTACGTCATTTAGCAGACGCTCTTATCCAGAGCGACTACAAATTGGTGCATTCACCCTATAGCCAGTGGGATAACCACTTTACAATTATACTTTTTTTTTTTGGGGGGGGGGGTAGAAGGATTACTTTTCATTTGCTGTGACGTAGTCCCCGTGAGTGACAGAACACTGAGACAATCACAACACAACTAGAGAACATTACCAACCCCTACGCTCCGTATTTTCCGCTGGCTGCCCCACCACCACAGAAAGCACTGAGCAAGGCTGAAACACCTGCATTTTGGAGCTGCTTTACTCAAGAAAGCAAAAAAGAGACCATGTTTGTATGCGGCTTTATTAACTCAATGATTATTTTTTAAAATTTTTTACATTGTTTGCAAACTGATATGTGACACGTAATTAATGCTAAAATAACATGCAAAACAGGCAAAAAAATACTACCGGTCAAAAGTTTTAGAATCCCTACTCATTGAAGGGTTTTTCTTTATTTTTTAATATTTTCTACATTGTAGAATAATAGTGAAGACATCAAAACTGTGAAATAACACATATGGAATCATTTGGTAACCAAAAAAAGTGTTAAACAAATCAAAATATATTTGAGATTCTTCAAATAGCCACCCTTTGCCTTGATGACAGCTTTGCACACTCTTGGCATTCTCTCAACCAGCTGCTTCACCTGGAATGCTTTTCCAACAGTCTTGGACCTTTGGCAGAAGATTTGCTGGTACTACACGTCTCCTGGAAATATATGGTTGTGGTGGTAGCATTTTACACTTTTTGTGGAAGTAACGTAGGGCAACAATTATTTGTTGGTAAAGGTATCAACCGAAGCGTACCGGCTAGAATATTGTTTAGGGACAATGAGGGAGCGTTGGGAGCTGCTTTTGAAAGGAAAGATCAGTCAACAAAGGGAATGGGATGGGTGTCTAAAGAAGGTGTGAAAAGTCTTTAGGAAGGCAGTTCTTACATAGTATGAATTGTTGTGTAAGGGAGATTGAGGAGAAATGGCACATGAATCGTTCTCATACACAATACATTTACTGTCTAAGCACAACCCTGCACAACCAAAACCCCCTTCCTCATCTCAAAGTACTGTCTGTAAACCTCCCCCAGCCCATTGACAGATCATCCATGTCAATAGGAGCCCTTTGCAGGGGATTTTTGTAGACGTGTCTTTGTATTGTGTTTAGAGAATCTACAGAGAGAAGAATGAGGTGGTTGTGTCATTACTGTTGTGGTCTTGATTTTATACCTTTCAGTGTCCCTTACTGGTTTCTGTCCCACAATCTTGTTGTGCTCCATAACCGCAAGGCGTGTCCCCTCCCTCATGCTTGTGTACCCAAAATGCCCCCCGCTTTGGGGTATTTTTCAGCAGGGCGCTGTGGAATGACTCCAGATAACCTGAGTTTTACAAAGAGAAGAAGAGTAAACTAAATCGATGACGTGGTCTGGAAGGTTCTCTGTGGTCCTCCTCGGGCTACATCTAACCACCTGGAACACAAACACAAACCTATACAAACACAAACCTATACAAACACAAACCTATACAAACACAAACCTATACAAACCTATACAAACACAAACCTATACAAACACAAACCTATACAAACACAAACCTATACAAACACAAACCTATACAAACACAAACCTATACAAACACAAACCTATACAAACACAAACACAAACCTATACAAACACAAACCTATACAAACACAAACCTATACAAACACAATTCCTATACAAACACAAACCTATACAAACACAAACCTATACAAACACAAACCTATACAAACACAAACCTATACAAACACAAACACAAACCTATACAAACACAAACCTATACAAACACAAACCTATACAAACACAAACCTATACAAACACAATTCCTATACAAACACAAACCTATACAAACACAATTCCTATACAAACACAAACCTATACAAACACAAACCTATACAAACACAAACCTATACAAACACAATTCATGTTATGTCATGCTTACTGTAAGCCGGAATTCTTACTGGTTGGTAGGTGATCAAAATCTTACGTCATGCAATAAAATGCAAATTAATTACTTAAAAATCATACAATGTGATTTTCTGGATTTTTGTTTTAGATTCCGTCTCTCACAGTTGAAGTGTACCTATGATAGAAATTACAGACATCTACATGCTTTGTAAGTAGGAAAACCTGCAAAATCGGCAGTGTATCAAATACTTGTTCTCCCCACTGTATCTTAGCCGTCAGCTTGTAAACATTCTTTTCAAATTTACCTTCACCTTGTGTAGAGCTAGGGGTTGGAAGCGCATGCTGGTGGAATCAGATTCTGTACCACATATAAACAAAACACACAACAATACTCAATTTAACCACCCCCACTAATTGTATTGATCTCTATAAGATTGGCTAGCTTAGCACACCTAACATGGACATTTCAATATTGTCAGCTTGCTGTTAGCTAGTGTTACGAGAATTTCTATCTCTAATTCAACCTAAGCTTGAATCATTACCAGAGGTTGTAAGGCTCTGGTTTTAATCATCAATGATTCAAGGTCCACAACCCACAAGGATTATCTGTATCTTTATTCATGGAGAGCTCTGGCGCCCAAAACCCATACCCTCCTGTTTTATACCTCGACACACAAAGGCACCCTGCTCCGCCCACCTCTAGGAGGCCCCCTGTAACCCGTTTTCTCAGTCCCCTTCACCCTGGAATGTTTAGTCCCGCCCCCCTCTGTTAGTAGGTTGACAATACATTATAATTCTAACACAGTTCACACATTTATACTGTATTTGGGGTGAAATCCTTTAGTCACTATTCTTAAAATACAAATTAATCTAACAATCCACCCCTTTGACTAAATATCTTCACCTTCAGGATAAATGTATTTTACAAGCATGATTAACCTCAGAGATCACGTCAGAACTAATAAACATTTCATCCAATTGCGGTCTTTTCAGGGTCCAAATCCTCGTCATCCACCAAGCCTGGAGGATAGTTTTTTTTTTCACATTCCCCTGGTCAGAGTCCGGAGTCAGTCCATCTCTCATCATTGTTCAGATACTGCACCTCACCAACGCCTGATTCACCAATCCTCGGACACAGGGAACAAGACAACAACCACATAATACAAGAATACCCATACAAACGCTGACCGCACCCAAGACGGTGGCCGCCATGGTTTTCCATTTACCAAATATTTCCTCAAATCACCCTATCCACGATGTACTAACCTCTGAGCTCTCAGTTCATTCTTCACTTAGTGCAGTTAATTCTGTAAGAGCTCTGGTGACTGTCCCATCCAGTGTGGTGGTGTTAGGGATAAATGTGCAACAATGGCTTATCATTCTATAGACACCGGCCCTTTCTGCCTGATCTAGAACCAACCTCTACTAAGTTATGAGCGGGATGGCGGATAATCGCTCAGAGATCCCCTTTACTGCATCTCTAGTCTGGTCAATAAATCGTTGTTGGTTGTAATAGATATAATTTATCCAATCCATATTTTTGTTTATTGTCACCCACCAGGAAAATGTTGTGGTAAACCCCTCCCATATTTGATTCATAGCTTTGTATTTGTCTGGAACACCCCTGGGGATGCCTATACCATCTATCCAAATTGGGCTATTTCCTTCCTGACCTATATTTCTCCTCCTGATTATTCTTCCTGTCACTGGTCTTTGATGACTAATTCTTACAGGTTTGGACCAACAATACTGGGGCACAAGTACCCACCCATCCTTCTGGTAATGTCTGTCGAATGCTCTCTTTGTTAGTACATGCCCACCACACATCAGTCAGAGGGATGGTAAGGTTCATAAATTTTCCCCTCCCTTCCTTATCTAAATCAGTCCCATTAATTATCTCCTTACAGCCATCAAAATCACCCAAGTTACGGGTGCCATTTCTATGTCTGTAACACTGGTATTCGCCAGGAGTTAAAGTGAATCTAGGTGGGCTGGCCGAGTATGTCAATTTTGCCAGCCCAATCCCTGTGCAATTTGGCTCTTTTTGATTGGACCCCAGGTCTAATACACAGGGAAACATTGCCTTTGGCATTGGGGTGGTCAACATTGTCGGTCGCCCAATGGAGCATGCATAACAATTGGTCTCCCCCAAGGCCCTAGCGGTGTACTTCATCCACTTTAACCAGATTCTCATCAGGGACCCCCTCCACTTCCCCTTGGTTCCATTCTTGGAGGAGAAAATCTTTCACAGTGGATGGGTTAGTCGAATTGACTCCGTCATCCCTTTACTGATCTACTCTGTCTATTGCTATTAATGACAGTACCTGTGCCCTCCATATCTTTCAACTCCATCAAATGTAATCTTAGACAAGTATCCCGTCCGTATACGTCCGCGCAAGCCCAGTAAGTTATTTTCATGTCCTCTCTAGTGACCTTTACTATTGTTACTACCATCTCTGTGGGGATATCGTTATACCTTCTTATTCTCCATCTGGACGTCCAGCCCCCCCCCCCCCCCCCCCCCCCCCGTCTCATCTCTCCATCCCCCAGTATCTCTAAATACCTGAGCCCAGGAACAATCCGCAGAGGGAGCTGAACATAATTACAATGGGATTTTATAATCCCACGTTGCTTGCTTATCTGCCCTGATAAGATCCCTGATCCTAATTTTGAATCTTACTCCCCACCCTTCTCTGACCCCTATTTTGTAGATCACTCGTCCTTGACGGTCAGTATGTCGGGTCGCTTCCCTTTTATTTCTTAATAATGGTAAGGCCATAGCGTAATTGGTGCGAGGTGGTGGTGGATCTTGACATACCAAGACTATTGCCGAGACTATGATGCAGCTCAGGGTCACCCATATCCCCAAAAACCGCCAACCCTCTCCTGCCTTTAGTCCTTCTGCTTGGTACCACCCCATACTCACACCCTAAGAACACACTACAGTGATGATAGGTCGGGGTAGGAGATCTTCGTTGACAGAGGTGATCCCCGGACCATATTGGTCGAGTTCTGCTCTCCAACTCTGTGTGTGCTAAGTGGTGCTTGTATGTGGTCGTACCTCTTGCAGTGGGTAACATGGACCCAGGTTCCTTTCTCTGCTATTCTAATAGCCAAGGCGGTGACCAATATAACCTGATAGGGCCCTTCCCAACAGGCCTGCTTCCAGTTTTCCTTCTAGTGACTGAATGCTCACCAGTCACCTGGTTAGATAATGGGTCACCTTCTCCTTTAGTTCACCTGTGGGGCACAAAACCTCTGACATACGGGTGTGGTTAATAAACTATCTTCACACATGTTCAGATTAATCGAATAATTTCTGACTGCATTCTCTTTCTAGACTGTATCTAAAAAAATGTTTTTTCTTAAAAGTATTTTGTCCTCTCCTTCGTATATTATTTAATCCTACAATTAGCCTCTTCCCCCCTCTTGACACATAGTTCTGCTCATGTGTCAATATTACCACCTACCTAAACAATCCCTTAGGTAATTTATCAACCAATTGCCATGCCTTTCATTTTTGAGATTGTCTTTTGCTTCTTTATTGCTTCTCCCACTTCCTTTGTATTTTATGGCAGCTAAATTCGACTTTCATCCAGTTCAGAATCAATTAGTAATCCAGTCATCAATCTCTTATCTTGTAAAAACACTTATGTTTAGTTCAAACTCTGTTCTACCCAGGCTCTCCCGGGCTTGACCTGAAGACTGATTGTTGGACATGACAAGTCCATATTTAGGTCACCTAAGTCTTCTGCCTAGCAACAAAGAATAAAAACCTCTATGTTCGTGATTAACCCAGTTATCTCTAATAGCCCACCAAAAAAAACCTCATCATTTTTAAATCACGACCAATGTCATATCCCTCTTTACTCTCTACCATTTGGATAACATCCCTGATATATGTATGCCTCCTTAGAGTTCCAAATGATTTTACCATGGGCTGCCATCGCCTTCCCATAGATAAGATCACTTAATTTACCCGTATGCAGTACATAATGGAGTACCCAAGCTTTACAGCAGTTTATCATTACCAAAAAGCTCATCATTTGTTTGTTTTTTTACGGTTTTGGCGCTTCAAGTATAGCAGTTTTCCTGGATGAGTTTAACATTCGCCCCTCCTGAGTTATAGTGTGTCCTAGGTAAATGACCTCGCTCTGCCAAAGTTGAAGTTTCTTTTAGCTCACTTTGTGTCCCTGTTCTGCCAGGAAGGTTAACAATTGGATTCTATCCCTCTTACATCCCTCCTGAGTGGGATTAGCCAATAGAATATAATCTACATAAACTAACATTTGGCTTCCTTCCCGAGGTTCAAACTTTCCCAAATTCCTAGTTATAGCCTGGGCAAAGATTGTAGGACTTTCCGAGTAGCCTTGAGGCATCCTAGCGTAAGTCCATTTCCTTCCCTGAAAAGTAAAGCCAAACCACCCCTTACTATCCGGATGAACTGGGATACTAAAGAAAGCATTAGCTAAATCTATCACTGTAAAATAGGAGTTCTCTGGTTTCAATTGGTTCAGCAATGTATGTGGATCTGGTACATGGAATGGAATGGAATTGCTGCTAACTCAGCCTCCTGTTCCTGAGTTAAGAAAATCTCTTCCTGTCATCCGTTAAAACTTGTCTCCAGATGGACCCTGGGCTGGGTTTTTGCTCTCCAATTCAACTTTCTTCTATATCTCCCAGTGGAGTGGCTATACTGATCCCCATTTGGTGTATTCTGCCAGTCAGTAATGTTTTTCCCCTGTTTTATCCATTTACCTAGTGATAACCATTCCTCTGAATGTTATTTCACTAGGGCAACATGGGGGCTCCACCTTTCTCTGTACAGCCTCTGGCTCTGTGGTCCCAACTCCACCTCTACAGCTGCACGTTTTTTATCATAGTGAACCCATTTTAACCCAATTGTTTTTTCTGTGGTTTTTAACACTTCTTCCTCATAATCTGGGTTAATCTGGGTTAGGGCCTGGGTGCTCGTTACACCATAATGTACAGTGTAAGTCGTCTACTGTCATCTTGGTTGATCCAATCACTAACTCATTTCCTAGGTCTATTAGTGCTTTCGGTATGTCTGTAAATCCCCCTCTTAGCAGATCCTGGCTATACCAATAGCATGGTTTTCCCTCCCCGCTCAATACCATATTATCCCTTACGACATATGCCTTCATACCCCTCAGCGTAGGCTTCACAGCTACGTTCAACTGAGTCATGGCATCCCTTCCTAGTAAATTGACTGGACACAGGCTTGATACCAGTACAGGTAAGCATACCTCTCCCCCTGAATCTTCATGTTGTAAAGTCACAGGGGCTGATAATCGCTCCATAAATTGATAGCCCGAGGCCGAGCGTACCATGATTTTTTCCCCATTAATTCTAATTATTTTGGGTATGTCGGCTACACAGATTGCTGTTCGACATGCTCCTGTGTCACACAAGAATTTAATATTTTCCCCCAATATTATTAAGGTGAGGTATGGTTTCTGTTCTTGCTGCAGAGCCAATTCAATTGTTTCCAATTCAAACACTTCCCACCCCGTATCAATGGGTTCCTCTGACCCCCTCTCCTGTCTTAGGGTGCACTACACCCTCTATAGCTCTTCCTACATCTCGCTGTGTCCACGCCCTATATACATCCAGTGTGTCTGGTGCATGCTCCTCCCCAGCCCTTGGGTTCGGCAAGGCTATCAAAGGGTACTGGTCATCCCCTTCCTCATCATCTAACCACTCTCTCTTCCCTGGCTTATTATAGTCTTCTAATCTCTTCAACTCCCTGTGTTTAAACTCTCTGTGTTTACTTTCTCTAGCTCTTCCTGCCTCTTTCTCTCTATCTAACTCTACCCTTAACCTGCCTATTTCCTCTCTACCCTTCTATCATTACTGAATCAATGATAATAACTGCAATAACTATCAATAATAATTATAATAACTATTACGAATTATATTGTGCCCTTTTTCTGATGTTATAATTGTAGTCTATTCCATCACTTTAGTTTAAAATATACATTTCTTTATAACAAATCCAGAACCCACCACAGGCTGGCGCTATTCCCCCAGCACAACAGCCAATGCCACTTGCTTCCCCATAACGAAAATAAATTATCGTTCTAAAATTTTCCAACTATTTGTATTTTCCCGCTAACCCATTTCAGTTCGCTATTCAATCTCTTTAACCGTTCTCTCTGATTCGGCCCCAATCAATAAAACAAATACTTGATATCGTTGATCAGCATACACTTAATGACATTCCTACCATCTGAACTATGTACTGTCTCTCACCTCCCCCCCCCCCTCTCCTGCTCCTTCCTACATTATGGGGGAGGCGCGGGAAACTTCCCTACAATCTTCCTTCTTAGGAAATAATGTCATTCGTACTTGTAACATATTTTCATAGACCTATCTAGAATATTACTAAAGCTATCTAATGCAACTTTTAATACACGTAAAAACTCTCTCTCCCTACACCCATTCCCCATTGAATAAGTGCGTCTTCCTAGTTACCCCATAACCACGCCTCAAATCTTTTATTCAGCATTTAACCAACCAAATACTAAGTAGTATCCGGTTATCATTCATACCCGCCATTGAATTCCCTCATACACACATATTTCACCTTATGCCATTCAAATGCCCAACACAACATAATAGTTCAATGCAACCCTCTATTGGTTCTGCAAGTCGCTCCGGACCAGAGCGTCTGCCAAATGACCAAAAATGCAAATGTAAATATTCTCTACTTTCTCACTCATGACGTACGTCTACGTTTGAGTGAGAAAGTTCATACATATGCATCGTTGGAATTTTATAGGTACCTCTCAAATAATCGCTTCGTGGTGTTTTTAGCCAATTCTTAATTGACACGAATCATTTTTTCAAACATTTTACCCGTTGAACCAAAAAATTGACTGTCCTATCTCCGACACTGTCCTTTTATTTACCCCTGCAGTCACGATGGTTAAATATTCCTTTGTTACCATTAAAGCACTTTCGCGCTTAAAAAAACACTCGCTGTCTCTAGCCCCTCCTTTCGCTGTTTTTTCAAATCCGTTTTACATGCATCTGCCTAATCATATAACTTCTAACTTTTTTACTTCGAGATGCCCAATAAATTCATACCTCTTCTCCCAAATGGATCCATAAAACATATTTCTTCGATCTCTTCCTAACATATATCTTTCATCCCCCGTTAATTCTCGGACCTCTTTAGAAGATTTCCCATGGTGGAAAAATAAGAAATCCCCCCCTTTAGTAATAATTCCCAGAATTATTCTTCTAGGAGCTATTATTTTAGTGCGTCTCTTGAGCCAATGTATGATCTGCTTTTGTAATTAACCATTTAAAATTATTTAACCCCTAACCCAGAGTTTTTTATTTAAAACTCCGGTTTCATGAAAAGAGTCAGATAACAATTTTTTCTCACGCGACTTATTTTTAGCTCCTTCCTTGAAACAATTATCACGTATTCCGATGGATTCAAGTCTCACGCGTACACAACATTATACAATCATTTGCCAAACCTATTTGTAACCTAGAGGTCATAACTGCTCCAGTTTACAGAGTTATAGCAAATCCCCAGTTGTTTACGCGACTTTTGACCTGTTTAATGTATCCATAGCACACGACAAAAATCATCCCTTTCCCTGTTTATCGTAATATTGTACCCAGTACAATCTCAATAAAAACTAGTTTACATTGGTGATGGCCATTCACCCCGTGTCATTTCGGACTAGATTATTTTGGTAATAGCTATTTACCTAGGGTCAATTACGGACCCTCCCCGTTTTTGTCTCCTGAGTGGCACAGTGGTCTAAGGCGCCGCATCGCAGTGCTAACTGTGCCACTAGAGATCCTGGTTCGAATCCAGGCTCCGTCGCAGCCGGCCACGACCGGGAGACTCATGGGGGGCGCACAATTGGCCCAGCGTCGTCCAGGGTAGGGGAGGGAATGGCCGGCAGGGATGTAGCTCAGTTGATAGAGCATGGCGTTTGCAACGCCAGGGTTGTGGGTTCGATTCCCACGGGGGGCCAGTATAAAAAAATATATATATGTATTCACTAACTGTAAGTCGCTCTGGATAAGAGCGTCTGCTAAATGACTAAAATGTAAATGTAGTAATAATTATTACTTCCGTTGAGATTTTGGTAACTATTCTCTTCCTTGCACAATAATTACTTATTCTTATACAAGTTCAAATCATTTCACCAAAATCCATGAATAAAAATTACTGACCTTTTCCTTGCAGTTTGGATTTAAATGTTTTTTCAAACTTGTTAACGTCTTTATCGTTCATAAGAGTAATCACCGGCCTGTTTATAACCTTAACGTCGAAGGCCAGGACTATTCTCCACGGATGCAATCATCCGCCCGTGCACGGTTTCGGTGTTTCTAGAACGACAAAGATGTATTTAAGCTCCGCTCAAAGGACCACACTGTTACGAGAATTTCTATCTCTAATTCAACCTAAGCTTGAATCATTACCAGAGGTTGTAAGGCTCTGGTTTTAATCATCAATGATTCAAGGTCCACAACCCACAAGGATTATCTGTATCTTTATTCATGGAGAGCTCTGCCGCCCAAAACCCATACCCTCCTGTTTTATACCTCGACACACAAAGGCACCCTGCTCCGCCCACCTCTAGGAGGCCCCCTGTAACCCGTTTTCTCAGTCCCCTTCACCCTGGAATGTTTAGTCCCGCCCCCCTCTGTTAGTAGGTTGACAATACATTATAATTCTAACACAGTTCACACATTTATACTGTATTTGGGGTGAAATCCTTTAGTCATTATTCTTAAAATACAAATTAATCTAACAGCTAGCGTCACTAAATTGGCAGCAAGTTTTCTAGCCAGCTGAGAACCAACTGACCAAACATAGACGATTGATACACATTCATCATTGCTACCAACACACAAACAGTAAGTTAGCTATATCAACAATTTCATTTTTAGTAACAAGAGTGTGTTTTTCCAGACAAAGATGGCTACCAGATTGAACTACTCTTAATTGCTAACGTTAACTAGCTTTATGTTAGCGAACGCTAGTTAAAGATAGAAGGAACATACAAAACATGTTTACTCTGCTGAAGGTACCAGTCTAGCAGTGACTAACATGGCATAGGACAAAATTGATTGACAGTGTGTATCCAAAAGATACGGTGAAATAGATACTCGCGCTTGTTTGTAATTAGTACAGCTACACACAGAACACCACACGGACAGGATGACAAAAAAACTAACTTTTTCGAGCCAATCTGAAATGTCCCTTTAAAACAATTGTTAACTTTTTACAACCAGGACAGGACGAGAGAGAGAAGGGTAGACCAGAGACAGCAACGTAGAATACTGAGAGACAGCAATGTAGAATACCGAGAGACAGCAACATAGAATACTGAGAGACAGCAACATAGAATACTGAGAGACAGCAACATAGAATACTGAGAGACAGCAACATAGAATACTGAGAGACAGCAACATAGAATACTGAGAGACAGCAACATAGAATACTGAGAGACAGCAACGTAGAATACTGAGAGACAGCAACATAGAATACTGAGAGACAGCAACGTAGAATACTGAGAGACAGCAACATAGAATACTGAGAGACAGCAACGTAGAATACTGAGAGACAGCAACATAGAATACCGAGAGACAGCAACATAGAATACTGAGAGACAGCAACATAGAATACTGAGAGACAGCAGCGTAGAATACTGAGAGACAGCAACGTAGAATACTGAGAGACAGCAACATAGAAGACACGGAGAAAGTGATGGAGCGAGGCAGAGGAGACTGGATCACTTAACGCTGCTCAAAGTGCACCAAATTCATGTGTTTACAGCGCCTTCAGAAAGTATTCATACCCCTTGACTTATTCCACATTTTGTTGCGTTACAGCCTGAATTTCTCACCCATCTAAACACAATACCCCATAATGACAAAGTGAAAACGTGTTTTTAGAAATGTTTGCAAATGTATTAAAAATGTAATACAGAAATATCGGATTGACATAAGTATTCGCACCCCCATGTTAGAGTCACCTTTGGCAGCGATTACCGCTGTGAATCTTTCTGGGTAAGTCTCTAAGAGCTTTGCAAACCTGGATTGTACAATATTTACACATTTTTTAAAAATGATTCAAGCTCTGTCAAGTTGGTTGTTGATCATTGCTAGAAAGCTAGATAGCCATTTACAAGTCTTGCCATAGCTTTCAAGACGATTTAAGTCAAAACTGTAAATAGGCCACTCAGGAACATTCAATGGTAAGCAACTCCAGTGTATATTTGGCCTTGTGTTTTAGGTTATTGTCTTGCTGAAAGGTGAATGTATCTCCTAGTGTCTGGTGGAAAGGAGACTGAATCAGGTTTTCCTTTAGGATTTTGCCTGTGCTTAGCTCCATTCCGTTTCTTCTCTAATCCTTGCCGATGACAAGCATACCCATAACATGATGCAGCCACCACTGTGCTTGAAAGTATAAAGAGTGGTACTCAGTGATGTGTTGTGTTGGATTTGCGCTAAACATAACGCTTCATATTCAGGAAATAAAGTTAATTTCTTTGCCACATTTTTTGCAGTTTTACTTTAGTGCCTTGTTGCAAAAAATTCTGTACAGGCTTCCTTCTTTTCACTCTGTCCTTTAGGTTAGTATTGTGGAGTCACTACAATGTTGTTGATCCATCCTGTTTTCTCCTATCACAGCCATTAAACTCTGTAACTGTTTTAATGTCACCATTGGCCTCATGGTGAAATCCCTGAGCAGGTTCCTTCCCCTCCGGCAAACAAGTTAGGAAGGACGCCTGTATCTTTGTAGTGACTGGGTGTATTGATACACCATCCAAAGTGTAATTAATTACTTCACCATGCTCAAAGGGATATTCAATGTCTGCTTTTTTTTTTTTTACCCATCTACCAATAGGTGCCCTTCTTTGCGAGGCGTTGGTAAACCTCCCTGGTCTTTGTGGTTGAATCTGTGTTTGAAATTCACTGCACAACTGAGGGACCTTACAGATAATTGTATGTGTGGGGTACAGAGATGAGGTAGTCATTTAAAGAATCATGTTAAACACTATTATTGCACACACAGTGAGCCCATGAAACGTATGTGAATTGTTAAGCAATTTTTTACTCCTGAACTTATTTAGGCTTGACGTAACAAAGGGGTTGAATACTTATTGATTCAAGACATTTCAGCTTTTCATTATTTATTATTTTTCTAAACATTTCTAAAAAACATAATTCCACTTTGACATTATGGGGTATTTTGTGACACAAAATCTCTATTTAATCCATTTTAAATTCAGGCTCTAACACATTGTCTTTTGGTAAAAAGTCAAGGGGTGTGAATACTTTCGGAAAGTATTCAGACCTCTTGACCTTTTCCACAATGGATTTAAAAAAATGTATTTCCCTCATCCATCTACACACAATACCCCATAATGACAAAACGAGAACAGGTTTTTAGAAATGTTTGCAAATGTATTAAAAATAAAAAACTGAAATACCTTATTGACATAAGTATTCAGACCCTTTGCTATGAAACTCGAAATTGAGGTCAGGTGCATCTTGCTTCCATTGATCATCCTTGAGATATTTCTACAACTTGATTGGAGTCCACCTGTTGTCAATTAAATTGATTGGACATGATTTGAAAAGGCACACACCTGTCTATATAAGGTCCCACAGTTGACAGTGCATGTAAGAGCAAAAATCAAGCCATGAGGTCGAAGGAATTGTCTGTAGAGCTCAGAGACAGGATTGTGACAAGGCACAGACCTGGGGAAGGGTACCAAAACATTTCTGCAGCATTGAAGGTCCCCAAGAACACAGTGGCCTCCATCATTCTTAAATGGAAGAAGTTTGGAACCACCAAGACTCTTCCTAGATCTGGCCGCCCTGCCAAACTAAGCAATCGGGGGAGAAGGACCTTGGTCAGGGAGGTGACCAAGAACCCGATGGTCACTCTGACAGAACTCTAGAGTGCCTCTGGGAGATGGGGGAACCTTCCAGAAGGACAACCAACTCTGCAGCACTCAACAAATCAGGCCTTTATGATAGATTGGCCAGACAGAAGCCACTCCTCAGTAAAAGGCACATGACAGCCCGCTTGGAGTTTGCCAAAAGGCCCCCAAAGGATTCTCACACCATGAGAAACAAGATTCTCTGGTCTGATGAAACCAAGATTGAACTCTTTGGCCTGAATGCCAACCATCACGTCTGGAGGAAACCTGGCACCATCCCTACGGTGAGGCATGGTGGTGGCAGCATCATGCTGTGGGGACGTTTTTCAGCGGCAAGGACTGGGAGACTAGTCAGGATCGACACAAAGATGAACACAGAGAGATCCTTGATGAAAACCTGCTCCAGAGCGCTCAGGATCTCAGACTCCACCTTCCAACAGGACAACGACCCTAAGCACACAGCCAAGACAATGCAGGAGTAGCTTCGGGAGAAGTCTCTGAATGTCCTTGAGTGGCCCAGCCATAGCCCGGACTTGAACCCGATCGAACATCTCTGGAGAGACCTGAAAATAGCTGTGCAGCAACGCACCCCATCCAACTCGACAGAGCCATAGAGGATCTGCAGAGAAGAATGTGAGAAACTCCCCAAATACAGGTGTGCCAAGCTTGTAGCGTCATACCCAAGAAGACTCGATGCTGTAATTGCTGCCAAAGGTGCTTCAACAAAGTACTGAGTAAAGGGTCTGAATTCTTATGTAAATGTGTTTTTTCAGTTTTTTATTTTTAATAAATTAGCACAAATGTCTAAACCTGTTTTTGCTTTGTCATTAAGGGGTATTGTGTGTATATTGATGAGAAAAACAAACAATTTAATCAATTTTAGAATAAGGCTGTAACGTAACTAAATGTGGAAAAAGTCAAGGGGTCTGAATACTTTCCGAATGCACTCTCTCTCTCTATCTATCCATCCATCCATCCATCCATCCATCCATCCATCCATCCATCCATCCATCCATCTATCCATCTATCTATATTTCACTGTAGCTGTTGAAATGTCTTTATTTATTTGCCGGGGGAGAATGCCCCCAAATCTCCCTACTGGCTTTGGGCTAAGCCTCCAATGTTTTCAAAACCTAGAAACTTCCCTGGGATTTTCTCAAAGTTGCTGAGATGTCACGTGTCCTACTTATATCAGTACCCTCCTAACAACCTAATCTAGAAAATAAGCCATTACATTTTTTTGTTAACCAAATTTGACTCATTGACCTTGGCCCAGTTATCCCCCTGGCATCGTCTCTTCCTTTCTGGCGACAATCCATCTTAACTCCTCCTCCACATTTACTGGATTGGTTGAACAGTGCAGAAGAGAACCTCCCCCAACAGTTTTTTTCTTTCTTCTTCTTGTGAAGACCAGTATGTATAGAGTACCACAATATGAGTCACAATACCCATTAAACCTAGCGGTCAAACAAGGAAATGGTTCCTGTTGTTTTTCCACTATTCATTTTTCCCATAGGGGATTTTAGAAACACTTAAAATAAGGGCTGTGTTTGAGTAGGCTTACTCTGGCATGACGTTTTGATAACCGTGTAAATCTCTCTAGGACAAGGTGACATTTATCAATGTATTTTTTACCCCTCCAAAATTAAATGCTATTTAGCTGCTAATGTGGCTATCATAAAGAACTACAAATGCCATGATGATCTGGACGAGACTGCCGAATCGAGGCAATGTCAAGAATCTCTGGATTAATTGTCTAATTTGAGCTAAATGTAGTCATTAATAAATTGGCTAAATGTCTTTAAATTGACAATTCTGTGAACTGTCTTGTGCAAGTTTTAAATTGACACAATACTTGTTAGCAAAGGGTGCCTGCTAGAAATGACATGCAGGAGCTTGCAGGGATTTGTAGTCTTGCATGATGTCTACTTTGATGCTAATTAGCATTTTAGAATCTGAGAGTAAATAGAGCTGAATATATTGATAAATGTCACCTTGTCCGAGACAGATTTACATGGTTATCAAAACGTCACGCTAGGGTAAGCCTACACAAAACACAGCCCTTATTTTAAGTGTTTCTAAAATTCCCTATGGGAAAAATTCATGGTGGAAAAATGACTGGAACCATTTCCCTGTTTGAATGCTTGGTTTTATGGGTATTATGACACCTCCACCGTGAGGCTCTATTGAAGGGGATCTAGCAAACGGGATCTAAATTAGTTTCAGGCGTTTCTTTTATGCTACTTCAGTTATTGAACAGCGTATATTGTCAACGTCCCGCCTCCGCTCCACAACTATTGGTGCCTTGTCCCGTCAATAACAATTTTATAGGTTTCAATTGGTCTGTGGTCATAACTACTGTACCTTTGGACCGTGTGACCAGAATGTAAACACTGAGGGCGCTTCCTAAAGGCTTCCCTATTCCCTTTTTTTGACCAGAGCCCTGTGGATCCTGTTCTGAAGTAGTGCACTAAGTAGGGAATAGTTTGGGACGAACCCTACACTGGTTGTAAAGTGGAAGGGACACCAGGGTCCAATTACTCACGCAGTGAGAAGTGAGAACATCTGTACCTGCGAGCCGAGTGTCTCCAGCGGTGATTATATTTTTTTGTCACACTGGTCTCTACCTCAACTCACCATTATTTTAACATTATAGTCTTTATAGTTGCCAGCCGAGCCATGCCGAAGACAGCTGACCACCGAACACACCTGGTTCTAGAGAACTACATCGGAGGAAAGTTTGTTCCGTGCTCCCGACACATCGACTCCTACGACCCTTCCACCGGGGAGGTCTACTGCAAAGTGCCCGACAGCGGGAAGGATGAGGTAGGGTTTAGATACCACGCACGATCCCATGGTCGTCCTCGGATGAATGTCTTGTCGTTTTGCATTTTGTTAGCTGCAGAAAGTAAATGTTCATTTATCCCTTAGCTGTGTATTGGGTGCGTGTAGTTAACCCTGGTAGCGTACGTGTTCAAGTGCCTCTACAATGTAGTGTAGTAGTAAGTAATGGTGTATGCTGCTATTATGATACAACGTATCTATCATGTACCAACAGAATGTAGCCTATGTAACAACAATGTCATTGTAGCCTATCACGTTGTGTGATTGGACACACTAAATACTGTAGACCTATAGGCAAACCCATACAGAATGAAGAAAGTAGAAGACAGAGCACCGTAATATGAGCTGGTAATAACGCGTGATATTCTGACATGCTACCTTACATTGTTCTGCCTCCTGCTGAGTCACAGAGATGTACCTTTGCTCTGTGCAAAGTCAAACAGACTGACAGCTAATGATTCAACAACTACTAGGTCAATGGGACTCTGGTCTAGTCGTTTTATTAAACACACACACACACACAAAAAAAACATGTTTAAGTAAGATGTTAGGCTGGCTAAAAGCTGAAAAGTCAATATATTCTGGCGACTAGAATACCTTTGTTGTTTTTCACTGTCTAGTTTGGTTTGGAGTGTCTGGTGTTTCTCTCAACATAGTAGTTTGTCTCTGGATGTGTTCTATAGTATACTATATGTTATGTTCAAATCTTTTTCTGCTAGGCTCTTTATGGACTGCAGTTACATGGTATTTGGCTTGACAGACACGCGCGCACACACACACCAACCCTGTCCTGATTGGTTGCAGGTGGAGGCTGCGGTCCAGGCCGCCAGAGAGGCGTTCCCTGATTGGTCAGCCCGTAGCCCAGCTGAGAGAGGTCAGGTGATGAATAAACTGGCTGACCTGATGGAAGCTCACCTGGAAGAGTTCGCCCAGGCCGAGTCCAGAGACCAAGGTAATAACCTCTATCCCCCTGACCTGATGGAATCTCACCTGGAAGAGTTCGCCCAGGCCGAGTCCAGAGACCAAGGTAATAACCTCTAAACCCCTGACCTGATGGAATCTCACCTGGAAGAGTTCGCCTAGGCCGAGTCCAGAGACCAAGGTAATAACCTCTAACCCCTGACCTGATGGAATCTCACCTGGAAGAGTTCGCCCAGGCCGAGTCCAGAGACCAAGGTAATAACCTCTAAACCCCTGACCTGATGGAATCTCACCTGGAAGAGTTCGCCCAGGCCGAGTCCAGAGACCAAGGTAATAACCTCTAACCCCTGACCTGATGGAATCTCACCTGGAAGAGTTCGCCCAGGCCGAGTCCAGAGACCAAGGTAATAACCTCTAACCCAACCCCTGACCTGATGGAATCTCACCTGGAAGAGTTCGCCCAGGCCGAGTCCAGAGACCAAGGTAATAACCTCTAACCCCCTGACCTGATGGAATCTCACCTGGAAGAGTTCGCCCAGGCCGAGTCCAGAGACCAAGGTAATAACCTCTAACTCCTGACCTGATGGAATCTCACCTGGAAGAGTTCGCCCAGGCCGAGTCCAGAGACCAAGGTAATAACCTCTATCCCCTGACCTGATGGAAGCTCACCTGGAAGAGTTCGCCCAGGCCGAGTCCAGAGACCAAGGTAATAACCTCTAACCCAACCCCTGACCTGATGGAATCTCACCTGGAAGAGTTCGCCCAGGCCGAGTCCAGAGACCAAGGTAATAACCTCTAACTCCTGACCTGATGGAATCTCACCTGGAAGAGTTCGCCCAGGCCGAGTCCAGAGACCAAGGTAATAACCTCTAACCCAACCCCTGACCTGATGGAATCTCACCTGGAAGAGTTCGCCCAGGCCGAGTCCAGAGACCAAGGTAATAACCTCTAAACCCCTGACCTGATGGAATCTCACCTGGAAGAGTTCGCCCAGGCCGAGTCCAGAGACCAAGGTAATAACCTGTAACCCCTGACCTGATGGAATCTCACCTGGAAGAGTTCGCCCAGGCCGAGTCCAGAGACCAAGGTAATAACCTCTAATCCCTGACCTGATGGAATCTCACCTGGAAGAGTTCGCCCAGGCCGAGTCCAGAGACCAAGGTAATAACCTTTAACCCCTGACCTGATGGAATCTCACCTGGAAGAGTTCGCCCAGGCCGAGTCCAGAGACCAAGGTAATAACCTTTAACCCCTGACCTGATGGAATTTTGCCTGGGAAGTCTGGACCACAGCAAGACCATTTGACTTAAAGACACCATAACATTTTGATTGTGTTTGACATTACAACATGATGTTTCCTTACTAAAGTTTGTGTAGCTACTAGAAGTGTAAGTATTGTGTCTGTTTTTCAGCTAAAACCCCCCATGTAGTTATAACTATGTTTAAGTAGTCAGCTGTTCCCTCCTGCGACTGTATTACTGTGTTCCAGGTAAAACAGTTTCCTCCTGTGTGTATTACTGTGTTCCAGGTAAAACAGTTTCCTCCTGTGTGTATTACTGTGTTCCAGGTAAAACAGTTTCCTCCTGTGTGTATTACTGTGTTCCAGGTAAAACCGTAACGTTTGCCCGTACGGTGGACATCCCGCGGTCAGTGTATAACCTCAGGTTCTTTGCCTCTTCTGTTCTCCACCACACCACCGACTGTAGTACGATGGACCATATCGGCTGTGTCAACTACACCGTCCGCAGTCCTGTGGGAGTGGGTGAGTACTAGCCGTCTGTGGGTGGGTGTGTTTCCGTGTGTGTGACCAGGCCTTGAGGCACTAAAAGCTTTTTGAAGTTATGAAGCTCGGCCGCGCCAATATTGTTTGCCTGCCGAGAGGGCGGTACTACTTAGGGAACCGAGTGCAAAACGATTTGACATCACGCCAAGAAATGTGTCAAGTCAGACGTCGACTGCGCGCTGAACGATCAGTAGACAACGGGAGATCCACATTCGGTGAGATGTGTGCAACTCTTTAAAGTCCTGTTTTTAAAGCCTTGGAAATGCTTATGGGTTAGAGTGGCCTTGTTTGTTATGGGTATTGCAGTCAGGGTGAGTGTGTGTCCCTAATGGTACCCTGTTCCCTACGTAGTGCACTACTTTAGACCAGAACCCAATGAGCCCTGGTCAAAAGTAGTGCACTATAAAGGGAATGGGTCTCTTTCTCATTCTTTGTGTGTGTAGCTGGTCTGATCAGTCCCTGGAACCTGCCTCTATACCTGCTCACCTGGAAGATCGCTCCGGCTGTTGCTACGGGCAACACGGTGGTTGCTAAGCCCAGCGAGATGACCTCGGTAACTGCCTGGATGATGTGCGAACTACTGGAGGAGGCCGGTAGGACTACACTACCCACAATGCAACACGACTCACTTCATTACAACTAAGCAGCAACGACACTGGGAAGAACTAGACTGGTGAAAGCAAACTCCTCTTTCCCTTCTCTTTCTCTCCCTCTCTCTCTCCCCATTTCTCTCTCTCCTTCTCCTTCCCCTCCTTCTCCATCCCCCTCCCTTCTCCTCCTCTCCCCTCCCTCTCCCCCCAGGTTTTCCTCCGGGTGTTGTCAACGTGGTGTTCGGCACCGGGCCGCGGGCGGGCGACGCTCTCGTGGGCCACCCTGACGTCCCATTGGTCAGTTTCACGGGCTCCACGGCGACGGCCCAGCGGATCACAGAGCGCTCTGCTCCGTTCTGTAAGAAGCTGAGCCTGGAGCTGGGGGGGAAGAACCCTGCCATCATCTTCTCAGACGCTGACCTAGACCAAGCTGTCACCACAACCGTACGATCCTCCTTCTCCAATCAGGTGAGAGTAAGACTCAGGATGGGCCAATAGAGTGAGAGAGGTACTCAGGATGGGCTAATGGTGCGAGAGCATCATCAGAGGCTGGCCAATCATGGAATATTGAGTTTGCGGTTGAGTAGGATGATGTAACATTATAGAATGCTCAGATAAAATAAATGCATTGGCAGAAGTGACATGTTCTCTGTCATGTAGAATGATGAATCATATCAGCTGTATTCATGACAGTTTTATACATGGAACCCTTCTGAATAACCCTCAATGGAGAGATATTCTGAGCTGGGACATGCAGGGTGCAAGTTCATGTGTTGGCCACATGGTGGTGACATGTCTCACATTTTACTAGCTGACAGTAAAGTCTTCTTCTTCTTCTTCTTCTTCTTCTTCTTCTTCTTCTTCTTCTTCTTCTTCTTCTTCTTCTTCTTCTTCTTCTTCTTCTTCTTCTTCTTCTTCTTCTTCTTCTTCTTCTTCTTCTTCTTCTTCTTCTTCTTCTTCTTCTTCTTCTTCTTCTTCTTCTTCTTCTTCTTCTTCTTCTTCTTCTTCTTCTTCTTCTTCTTCTTCTTCTTCTTCTTCTTCTTCTTCTTCTTCTTCTTCTTCTTCTTCTTCTTCTTCTTCTTCTTCTTCTTCTTCTTCTTCTTCTTCTTCTTCTTCTTCTTCTTCTTCTTTTCTTCTTCTTCTTCTTCTTCTTCTTCTTCTTCTTCTTCTTCTTCTTCTTCTTCTTCTTCTTCTTCTTCTTCTTCTCCTCCTCCTCCTCCTCCTCCTCCTCCTCCTCCTCCAGGGTGAGATCTGTCTGTGCACCAGTAGGATCTACGTAGAGAGAAGTATTTACCCAGAGTTCCTGAAGAGGTTTGTGGCGGCAACGCGGGAATGGAAGACTGGCGCTCCCTCTGACCCTGACAACAATAACGGAGCTCTGGTCAGCAGAGAACACCTGGAGAAGGTCTGACATCACATACATTTAATATACATGGTTATGTGTTTCCACTAGGATTTTGTTTTGGTGGGATGGAGTTTTGGCCTGCCTGGTGACATAACCAATATGACCAATAAAGAAGACCGTTCCAAACCTCTCAGCCAATAACAGCTAGTTTTCAGTTTTCCCCTCCCCATACGCCCACACCATTCTGTTGTTGGGGTACGCCCACACCATTCTGTTGTTGGGGTACTCCCAGACCATTCTGTTGTTGGGGTACTCCCAGACCATTCTGTTGTTGGGGTACGTCCACACCATTCTGTTGTTGGGGTACTCCCACACCATTCTGTTGTTGGGGTACGTCCACACCATTCTGTTGTTGGGGTACTCCCAGACCATTCTGTTGTTGGGGTACGTCCACACCATTCTGTTGTTGGGGTACGCCCAGACCATTCTGTTGTTGGGGTACGCCCACACCATTCTGTTGTTGGGGTACTCCCAGACCATTCTGTTGTTGGGGTACTCCCAGACCATTCCAACACAGAAAACCATTCAGACCCTGACTTTTTCCACATTTTGTTACGTTACAGCCTCGTTTTCCTCATAAATCTACACACAACACCCCATAATGACAAAGCAAAAACAGGTTTTTTTAAGTTTTTGCAAATTTATAAAAAAATTGAAATATCACATTTACATAAGTATTCAGACCCTTTACTCAGTACTTTGTTGAAGCACCTTTGGCAGCGATTACAGCCTCGAGTCTTCTTGGGTATGACGTTACAAGCTTGGCACACCTGTATTTGGGGAGTTTCTCAGATTCTTCTCTGCAGATCCTCTCAAGCTCTGTCAGGATGGATGTTAGATCGGGTTAAAGTACGGGCTCTGGCTGGGCCACTCAAGGACATTCAGAGACTTGTCCCGAAGCCACTCCTGCATTGTCTTGGCTGTGTGCTTGGGGTCGTTGTCCTGTTGGAAGGTGAACCTTCACCCCAGTCTGAGGTCCTGAGCGCTCTGGAGCAGGTTTTCATCAAGGATCTCTCTGTACTTTGCTCCGTTCATCTTTCCCTCGATCCTGACTAGTCTCCCAGTCCCTGCCGCTGAAAAACATCCCCACAGCATGACGCTGCCACCACCATGCTTCACTGTAGGGATGGTGCCAGGTTTCCTCCAGACGTGACGCTTGGCATTCAGGCCAAAGAGTTCAATCTTGGTTTCATCAGACAAGAGAATCTTGTTTCTCATGGTCTGAGAGTTGCTTCCGTCTGGCCACTCTACCATAAAGGCCTGATTGGTTTGAGGTCGGGTGATTGTGGAGGCCAGGTCATCTGATGCAGCACTCCATCACTCTCCTTCTTGGTCAAATAGCCCTTACACACCCTGGAGGTGTGTTTTGGGACGTTGTCCTGTTGAAAAACAAATTATAGTCCCACTAAACCCAAACCAGATGGGATGGCGTGTTGCTGCAGAATGCTGTGGTAGCCATGCTGGTTAAGTGTGCCTTGAATTCTAAATAAATCACTGACAGTGTCACCAGCAAAGCACCATCACACCTCCTCCTCAATGCTTCACGGTGGGAACCACACATGTGGAGATCATCCGTTCACCTACTCTGCGTCTCACAAAGACACGGCGGTTGGAACCAAAAATCTCTCATTTGGACTCATCAGACCAAAGGACATATTTCCACCGGTCTAATGTCCATTGCTCGTGTTTCTTGGCCCAAGCAAGTCTCTTCTTATTATTGGTGTCCTTTAGTAGTGGTTTCTTTGCAGCAATTCGACCAGTATGAAAAATGTAAGTCGCTCTGGATAAGAGCGTCTGCTAAATGACTAAATGAAGGCCTGATTCACACAACCTTCTCTCAACAGTTGGTGTTGAGATGTGTCATTTATTTGGGCTGCAATCTGAGGTGCAGTTATTCTAATGAACTTATCCTCTGCAGTAGAGGTAACTCTGGGTCTTACATTCCTGTGGCGGTCCTCATTAGAGCCAGTTTCATCATAGCGCTTGATGGTTTTTGCGACTGCACTTGAAGAAACTTTCAAAGTTCTTGAAATGTTCCATATTGACTGACCTTCATGTCTTGAAGTAATGATGGACTGTCGTTTCTCTTTGCTTATTTGAGCTGTTCTTGCCATAATATGGACTTGGTCTTTCACCAAATAGTGATATCTTCTGTATACCACCCCTACCTTGTCACAACACAACTGATTGGCTCAAACGCATTAAGAAGGAAATAAATTCCAAAAATTAACTTTTAACAAGGCACACCTGTTAATTGAAATGACTTCCAGGTTATGAAGCTGGTTGAGAGAATGCCAAGAGTGTGCAAAGCTGTCATCAAGGCTACTTTGAAGAATCTCAAATATAATACATATTTTGATTTGTTTAACACATTTTTGGTTACTACATGATTTCATATGTGTTATTTCATAGTTGTGATGTCTTCACTATTATTCTACAATGTAGAAAATAGTAAAAATAAAGAAAAACCTTTGAATGAGTAGTTGTGTCCAAACTTTTGATTGGTACTGTATATATCATCTTTTTTGGAGTGGCTGCCTCAATTTAAGTTAATATAGGGAAAACACTGAAGTATGTTACAGGAAATCTATACGGAAAATTGGGAATTTTTAGGACTAGTGGGGAAATCTTTCTTTCCATCCATGTACAGTATACTCGCATGTTATTTACCTTGGCAGCCCCCCTCCAGGTGGATAGCTTCATGACCCTGGTCTGTGTAGAGTTTTAGAGTTAGGGTTATATTAACAGATGCACCTGTCTAACCTGTCCCTTCCCCTCCAGGTGCGCAGCTTCGTGACCCTGGCGCGGTCGGAGGGTGCCACGGTGCTGTGTGGGGAGGGCGAGGACCCGCTGGTGCTCCCGGAATGTAACACCGGCGGCTACTTCATGCGTCCCACCGTCATCACCGGCGTAGCCGAGTCATCCCTTGTGATGCAGGACGAGATCTTCGGCCCCGTCGTCTGCGTCAACCCCTTCGATGGGGAAGCCGAGGCTGTCGCTAAGGGCAACGGGGTACGCTACGGCCTGGCGGCGACCGTGTGGACGCGGGATGTCGGGCGAGTGCACCGGGTGGCGAGGAGGTTAGAGGCGGGGCTTGTCTGGACCAACTGTTGGCTGGTCAGGGACCTGAACCTACCGTTCGGAGGCATGAAGAACTCAGGGGTGGGGAGGGAGGGAGGGAGGGATAGCTATCACTTCTTTACGGAGGTCAAGACCATCACTGTTAAACACTGAGAGATAGATAAAGAGAGAGAGGTGACCTGAAATTAAAAGTCCCCATAAGGAAAGTGAAACAAGGAAAATGATCCCTTGTCGGGACATTTCCCACTTCCCCACGAGGACAATGTCTATTTTAAGCTTAGGGGTTAGGTTTCTGTCTGGATGTCTTTCATCAATAAAGCTTTCTGTCTGGATGTCTTTCATCAATAAAGCTTTCTGTCTGGATGTCTTTCATCAATAAAGCTTTCTGTCTGGATGTCTTTCATCAATAAAGCTTTCTGTCTGGATGTCTTTCATCAATAAAGCTTTCTGTCTGGATGTCTTTCATCAATAAAGCTTTCTGTCTGGATGACTTTCATCTTGCAATCACAGCTGCAGTTGTTTTTTCTTTCTGGTGCTGTGATATGTGGTTGTGTTCTACCCAACTGTCCCTTAATGGAAAATGACTCAACTAAAAGTAAAGATCCCTTAATGGAAAATGACTCAACTAAAAGTAAAGATACCTTAATGGAAAATGACTCAACTTAAAAGTAAAGATCCCTTAATAGAAAATGACTCAACTAAAAGTAAAGATCCCTTAATAGAAAATGACTCAACTAAAAGTGAAAGTCACCCAGTAAAATACTACTTGAGTAAAAGACTAATAGTATTTGGTTTTAAATATACTTAAGTATCAAAAATAAATGTAATTGTTAAAACATACTTAACTATCACAAGTAAAAGTATAAATCATTTCAAATTCCTTATATACAGCAAACCAGACCGCACGATTTTCTTGTTTTTTATTTATTTACTGATAACCAGGGCACACTCTAACACTCAGACATCATTTACAAACAAAGCATGTGTGTTTAGTGAGTCCACCAGTTCAGAGGCAGAAGGGATGACTTTCCATTCCTGCTAAGCATTCAAAATTTAACGAGTACTTTTGGGTGTAATGGATGGAGTAAAAAGTACATCATTTTCTTTAGGAATGTAGTGAAGAGTCCAACGGCGGCGAGCTTTACACCACTCCAGCCGACGCTTGGCATTGCGCATGGTGATCTTAGGCTTGTGTGTGGCTGCTCGGCCATGGAAACCCATTTCATGAAGCTCCCGACGAACTGTTCTTGTGCTGACGTTGCTTCCAGAGGCAGGTTGGAACTGGATAGTGAGTGTTGCAACCAAGGACAGACGATTTTTACGCGCTTCAGCACTCGGCGGTCCCGTTCTGTGAGCTTTTGTGTCCTACCACTTTGCGGCTGAGCCGTTGTTGCTCCTAGATGTTTCCACTTCACAATAACAGCACTTACAGTTGACCGGGGCAGCTCTAGCAGGGCAGATATTTGTCAACTGACTTGTTGGAAAGGTGGCATCCTATGACGGTGCCACATTGAAAGACTCTGAGCACTTCAATAAAGCCATTCTACTGCCAATGTTTGTCTATGGAGATCAAAAAAAAAAAAAAAAAATTATTTGTCACATACACGTGACTAGCAGATGTTATAGCGGGTGTAGCGAAATGCTTGTGCTTCTAGCTCCGACAGTGCAGTAATATCTAACAAGTAGTATCTAACTTGCACACATAGCTGTGTACTCGATTTTATACACCTGTCAGCAACGGGTATGGCTGAAATAGCCAAATCCACTAATTTGAAGGGTTGTCCACATACTAGAAAAAATATAGGCCTATGAACCGTTTTTGTTTCCCTTACAATGAAAACATTAGAGTGTAATCCATTTGACCAACTTTATTTCTAGATTTGATTCGTAATAGAGTTATTTACATTTTAGTCATTTAGCAGACACTCTTATCCAGAGCGACTTAGAGTTAGTGAGTGCATACATTATTTTTTATACTGGCCCCCCGTGGAAATCGAACCCACAACCCTGGTGTTGCAAACGCCATGCTCTACCAACTGAGCTACATCCCTGCCGGCCATTCCCTCCCCTACCCTGGACCAATTGTGCGCCGCCCCATGTGTCTCCCGGTCGCAGCCGGCTACGACAGAGCCTGGATTCGAACCAGGATCTATAGTGGCACAGCTAGCACTGCGATGCAGCGCCTTAGACCACTGCTGTCACGCTCGTTGGTTAGAGAGGACCAAGGCGCAGCGTGCGATACGAACATGACTTTATTTACTTAAAGTACTCAATACAAAACAACAAACAATGACGAATCGTGAAGTCCTCAGTTACAACGACTGATACGGAACAAAAACCCACAACACTAAGGTGAACACTGACAGTTTAAATATGGCTCCCAATCAGAGATAACGAGCCGACAGCTGACACTCGTTACCACTGATTGGGAGTCACACGACCAAACAAGGAAACACAACCAAATACAACACAACCAATACCAAACACAACCAAATGAACACACCCTGGCTCAAAATACACAGTCCCGGAGCCAGAGCGTGACAGTACCCCCCCCTAAAGGCGCGGACTCCGACCGCGCCTACACCCCAAATAGGGGAGGGCTGGGTGGGTGTTGCTCCTCGGAGGCGGCTCCGGCTCCGGGCTTGACCACCACCCTACTACAATCCCCCCGTAGTGCCCCCAGTCCGATCTGACCCAGTTAGCTGGATCAGGACTGCCGACGCGCACCCCTGGCTTGGCGCGTGAGGCAGGAATGGACCGGACCTGGCAGACGATACGCACCCTTTGCATGGTGCGTGGAGCCGGAACAGGCCTCACCAGGCTGAAGACTCGCATCCCTGGCTTGGTGCGAGTAGCAGGAATGGGCTGAATCCGGCTGACGACTCGCACCCTTGGCTTGGTGCGAGTAGCAGGAATGGGCTGAATCCGGCTGACGACTCGCACCCTTGACTTGGTGCGAGTGGCAGGAACAGGCTGAATCCGGCTGACGACTCGCACCCTTGGCTTGGTGCGAGTGGCAGGAACGGGTTGGGCCGGCGACGCACACCGTGGACCTAGTGCGTGGAGCAGGGACGGGCTGGACCAGGCTGACGACTCGCACCCTTGGCTTGGTGCGAGTAGCAGGAACGGGCTGGACCAGGCCGACGACGCACACCGTAGGCTTTGTGCGTAGAGCAGGGACAGGCCGGGCTGGGCTGGCGACGCACACCGTAGGCTTAGTGCGTGGAGCAGGGACAGGCCGGCCTGGGCTGGCGACGCACACCGTAGGCTTTGTGCGTGGAGCAGGGACAGGCCGGGCTGGGCTGGCGACGCACACCACTGACTTGGTGGGAATGGCAGGAACAGGCCGGGCTGGGCTGGCGACGCGCACCACAGACTCGGTGCGGAGCGCAGGAACGGGCCGGGCTGGGCTGTCGACGCACACCGTAGGTTTGGTGCGGGGAGCAGGAATAGACCGGACCGTACTGGGGACACACACCACTGGCTCTACACCGGGATCTGGAACGGGCCGGACCGGACTGGCAACACCCGCCAGTACCTCTCGCCGTGCCTCTACTCCTTCCATCCCCTCTTCTACCAGTGGCCCCCGTAACCTGGTGGCCTCCTCTGCAACCCCGCTGGACCGCTCCATAGCGGCCTCCTGCTGCCCCGATGTCGTGAGCCCCCCCCTAAACATTTTCTGGGGGTCTCTCCTCCCCGTGGACCAGGCCTCCAACATTCTCTCCCACCTCTCGCTCCTCTGTCTCCAACCCTCTTCACTCAGCTCCTCAATGGGCTTGACCCAGTCGAAGCTGCCACGGAGATCAATTAGCGATGGCTCCTGGACACGCTGCTTGGTCTGGTCTTGGTGGGTTTTTCTGTCACGCTCGTTGGTTAGAGAGGACCAAGGCGCAGCGTGCGATACGAACATGACTTTATTTACTTAAAGTACTCAATACAAAACAACAAACAATGACGAATCGTGAAGTCCTCAGTTACAATGACTGATACGGAACAAAAACCCACAACACTAAGGTGAACACTGACAGTTTAAATATGGCTCCCAATCAGAGATAACGAGCCGACAGCTGACACTCGTTACCACTGATTGGGAGTCACACGACCAAACAAGGAAACACAACCAAATACAACACAACCAATACCAAACACAACCAAATGAACACACCCTGGCTCAAAATACACAGTCCCGGAGCCAGAGCGTGACAACTGCGCCACTCGGGTGATGCATAATGTCCAGTTGCAGCTTCTTTTGACAAAGTAGAAACCAAAAAGGTAATAATAATATCCAGCTGAACAAAAGCACCAGTGAACAATTGTAAAGGATTAATTGCATAAAGAAATATTTGTGGAAATATATTCATGACAAGATATAAAAACAGTCATTTGTTGAACGTATCAGACGCTGAATGGTGCCCTCATACCCGTGCCTTTACACATGAATCGCATCTTCCCTTTATGCTTCAGGTCAGCACACAGCTTCGGGGCTTTGTGTGAGCAAGCTCCACAAACAAATCGGTTGCACTGCACACAGTTTTCATGGTCCTTGTTTCGTGTGCACCTGCTGCCTTGACATTGGGTCTTCTGTTCCCCAATGGGAGCTGTGGTGCTTGGGGACGAGGGAGAGCAGGACCTGCTGCCTTGACATTGGGTCTTCTGTTCCCCAGTGGGAGCTGTGGTGCTTGGGGAAGAGGGAGAGCAGGACCTGCTGCCTTGACATTGGGTCTTCTGTTCCCCAATGGGAGCTGTGGTGCTTGGGGAGGAGGGAGAGCAGGACCTGCTGCCTTGACATTGGGTCTTCTGTTCCCCAGTGGGAGCTGTGGTGCTTGGGGAAGAGGGAGAGCAGGACCTGCTGCCTTGACATTGGGTCTTCTGTTCCCCAATGGGAGCTGTGGTGCTTGGGGAGGAGGGAGAGCAGGACCTGCTGCCTTGACATTGGGTCTTCTGTTCCCCAGTGGGAGCTGTGGTGCTTGGGGAAGAGGGAGAGCAGGACCTGCTGCCTTGACATTGGGTCTTCTGTTCCCCAGTGGGAGCTGTGGTGCTTGGGGAAGAGGGAGAGCAGGACCTGCTGCCTTGACATTGGGTCTTCTGTTCCCCAGTGGGAGCTGTGGTGCTTGGGGACGAGGGAGAGCAGGACCTGCTGCCTTGACATTGGGTCTTCTGTTCCCCAGTGGGAGCTGTGGTGCTTGGGGACGAGGGAGAGCAGGACCTGCTGCCTTGACATTGGGTCTTCTGTTCCCCAGTGGGAGCTTTGGTGGTTGGGGAAGAGGGAGAGCAGGACCTGATACCTTGACATTGGGTCTTCTGTTCCCCAGTGGGAGCTGTGGTGCTTGGGGAAGAGGGAGAGCAGGACCTGCTGCCTTGACATTGGGTCTTCTGTTCCCCAGTGGGAGCTGTGGTGCTTGGGGAGGAGGGAGAGCAGGACCTGCTTGCTTGGTGACTGTAGCTTCTTTCTTGGTGTTCATGTGGTTCTCACGAAGCTCACATGCCAGATCCATGATTAAATATCTCCTGCTAACTGTCTTGTCAAGGCATTGCTTGTACAAAACGTGCGAGTTGATAGAAGCCATGTTGAGCGTGTTGTAGAACACCGCAACAGGCCAGCGGTGAGTACCTCCTTTTACAGAGTACAGTCTTTCCATCTGGTGGAGTGCAATTTTTATTTAATTTCTTTAATAAAAAAATTGCAATCCCCCTTCAAAATGCTAAAGTATAGGTCATCCAATAAAGTAAGTCCCCTAAAAATACAATCAACAGGATAGATCTCGCCGAATTGCTGTAGTAAAGGGAAAATCCGGCCTGGTGGAGATTTCATTACATTAAGCTCAATGTTCATGGCATCCTACAAAACCACCAACATACGAACCTTTTGTAGTTGAAGTAACAATTCACAATAATGAGCAAAAAGTATTCAGTTGAATGGTTAATTCTAGGCCACTTAAAAGGTTTTTTCACACAATAGAACCTACACACTTCCCCCCCAAAATTCCCTATTAAAAGGATAGTCCACCAAAATGACAATGGCAGCCATCTTAGCTTTGCCAGTGCAAATAACGAAGCCAGGACTGGCAGATACATAAACAGCATGAAAATGGAAAGACACATATAATGGCTTAACCTTGTAAGGTTTTTAAAACTTTAAACCAGACATCTGTACCGTGTACAGTGTATGCACTCACTAACTATAAGTCGCTCTGGATAAAAGTGTCTGCTAAATGACTAAAATGTAAATGTAAAATGTATTCGAAAAGTATTCAGACCCCTTGACTTTTTCCACATTTTGTTACGTTACAGCCTTATTCTAAAATGCATTAAATACATTACCCCATAATGACAAAGCGAAAACAGGTTTTTAGAAAAAACTGAAATACCTTATTTCAGACCCTTTGCATTGAGACTCGAAATTGAGCTCAGGTGCATCCTGTTTCCATTGATCATCCTTGAGATGTTTCTACAACTTGATTGGAGTCCACCTGTGGTAAATTCAATTGATTGGATTTGATTTGGAAAGGCACACACCTCTCTATATAGGGTCTCAGAGTTGACATTGGATGTCAGAGCAAAAACCAAGTCATGAGGTCTAAGGAATTGTCCGTAGAGCTCCGAGACAGGATTGTGTCGATGCACAGATCTGGGGAAGGGTACCAAAATATGTCTGCAGCATTGAAGGTCCCCAAGAACACAGTGGCCTCCATCATTCTTAAATGGAAGAAGTTTGGAACCATTATGGTAGAGTGGCAAGACAGAAGCCACCCCTCATCAAAAGGCACCTAAAGGACTCTCAGATCATGAGAAACAAGATTGTCTGGTTTGATGAATCCAATATTGAGCTCTTTGGCCTGAATGCCAAGTGTCACATCTGGAGGAAACCTGGCACCATCCCTACGGTGAAGCATGGTGGTTGCAGCATCATGCTGTGGGGATGTTTTTCAGCGGCAGGGACTGGGAGTCCCTCATCTATATTCTTCGTAGCCGTCTATTTACCACCACAAACCGATGCTGGCACTAAGACCGCACTCAACAAGCTGTATAAGGCCATAAGCAAACAACAAAATGCTCATCCAGAAATGGCTCTCCTAGTGGCTGGGGACTTTAATGCAGGCAAACTTAAATCCGTTTTACCTAATTTCTACCAGCTATGTGCAACCAGAGGAAAAAAAACTCTAGACCACCTTTACTCCACACACAGAAACACATACAAAGCTCTCCCTCGCCCACCATTTGGTAAATCTGACCATAATTATATCCTCCTGATTTCTGCTTACAAGCAAAAACTAAAGCAGGAAGTACCAGTGACTTGCTCAATACGGAAGTGGTTAGATGACGCAGATGCTATGCTACAGGACTGTTTTGCTAGCGCAGACTAGAATATGTTCCAAGATTCATCCAATGGCATTGAGGAGTATACCACCTCAGTCACTGGCTTCATCAATAAGTACATAGACGACGTCATCCCCACAGTGACCTGCGTACATAACCCAACCAGAAGCAATGGATTACAGGCAATATCCGCACTGAGGTAAAGGCTAGAGCTGCTGCTTTCAAGGAGCGGGACACTAATCCGGACGCTTATAAGAAATCCTGCTATGCCTTCAGACGAACCATCAAATAGGCAAAGTGTCAATTCAGGACTAATATTGAATCCTACTACACCTTGAGGCAAGCAACACTGAAGCATGCATGAGAGCACCAGCTGTTCCGGATGACTGTGTGATCACGCTCTCCGTAGCCGATGTGGGCAAGACTTTAAACAGGTCAACATTCACAAGGCCGCGGGGCCAGACGTATTACCAGGACGTGTACTCAGAGCATGCGCGGACCAACTGGCAAGTGTCTTCACTGACATTTTCAACCTCTCCCTGACCGAGTCTGTTATACCTACATGTTTCAAGCAGATGACCATAGTCCCTGTGCCCAAGAAAGTGAAGATAACCTGCCTAAATGACTACCGCCACGTAGCACTCACAGCCATGAAGTGCTTTGAAAAGCTGGTCATGACACATCAACACCATCATCCCGGAAACCCTAGACCCACTCCAATTCGTCCCAACAGATCCACAGATGACGCAATCTCAATTGCACTCCACACTGCCCTTTCCCACCTGGACAAAATGAACACCTATGTGAGAATGCTGTTCATTGACTACAGCTCAGCGTTCAACACCATAGTGCCCACAAAGCTCATCACTAAGCTAAGGACCCTGGGACTAAACACCTCCCTCTGCAACTGGATCCTGGACTTCCTGATGGGCCACCCCCTGGTGGTAAGGGTAGGCAACAACACATCTGCCACGCTGATCATCAACACGGGGGCTCCTCAGGTGTGAGTGCTTAGTCCCCTTCTGTACCCACTGTTCACCCACGACTGCGTGGCCAAGCACGACTCCAACACCATCATTACGTTTGCAGTGGTAGGCTTGATCACCGACAACGATGAGTCAGCCTATAGGGAGGAGGTCAGAGACCTGGCAGTGTAGTGCCAGGACAACAACCTCTCCCTCAACGTGAGCAAGACAAAGGAGATGATCGTGGACTACAGGAAAAGGAGGGCTGAACATGCCCCCATTCACATCGACGGGGCTGTAGTGAAGCGGGTTGAGAGTTTCAAGTTCCTTGGTGTCCACATCACCAACAAACTATCATGGTCCAAACACACCAAGAAAGAGGACACGACAACGCCTTTTCCCCCTCAGGAGACTGAAAAGATTTGGCATGGGTCCCCAGATCCTCAAAAAGGTATACAGCTGCACCATCGAGAGCATCCTGACCGGTTGCATCACCGCCTGGTATGGGAACTGCTCGGCATCTGACCGTAAGGCGCTACAGAGGGTAGTGCGTACGGCCCAGTACATCACTGGGGCCAAGCTTCCTGCCATCCAGGACCTCTATACCAGGCGCTGTCAGAGGAAGGCCCAAAATATTGTCAAAGACTCCAGTCACCCAAGTCATAGACTGTTCTCTCTGCTACTGCACGGCAAGCGGTACAGGAGCTTTAAAAAAAAAAAAATCCGGTCATTTAGTAAATATTTTCTTAAAACTTAACTGTTGGTTAAGTGCTTGTAAGTAAGCATTTCACAGTAAGTAAAATTTGATTTGATTTGAAATACATGTAAAAAACAAAAACAAATGTTTAATCTTTTATCTCTCAGATATAGGAGAGACACTTCAGAACAAACTTCCTTTTGATATTTTTTGGGGACTATCTTTTGTTCCATGTAGTGAATCTATTATTCAATGTGTTTGAATGGGTAGCTCTCCAGGAACAGGGTTGGAGTTAAACTGGCCACTGAGTGTAGATGGCATCATAGTCTACTCCCCCAACAAGCAGCAGCATGTGGCTGACCTCACTGCTGTTCAGCGAACTCGATGATGCCAACTTGACATTGAACATGGAGAAATTTCATTTCCTAAAGACTCAGCTGAAGTTTCTTGGACATCTTGTCATCTTGTTTCTTGGACATCTTGTCATCTTGTTTCTTGGACATCTTGTCATCTTGTTTCTTGGACATCTTGTCCAGACAAAACATCAGCGTTGACCAACTCCCTCCCACCATGCAAGGACTCTAGGATGTCATGTATGAAGGGTATTGGATAGGCATCGAGAGGTGTCTTGGCATTCAAGCCTCTGAAATCAGCGCAAAAAACCATGGGTTTGCCAACCAACACCACAGGGGCTGCCCATGAGGGATGGGATGGTTCGAGGACATCATCCTTTAACATTTTCTCCACATGTTTTCAGATTATTTCTTTCTTAAGGGGTGACACCTGATAGGGCCTGGACCGAACCGGGATGTCATCTGAGGCATGCTTGATCACATTGGTTCTTCCTATCTTCTCTGAACAAACAGATTGGAAGAGGCTGGATTTCAGAAGGTTGATTTCTCAGCCAATTAAATATGTGGATGGATCTGAGAGGGGATGACCTCTAGTGGAGAGAACAGAGGGCATGGCAACATAAAGGCTGAGGCCCTGTAGTCTCCTTTTATCTTCAGCCCATAGTTGCGTTCTCCAAGGTTCATTTGAATTCCTGTTTTGTTCAAGAAATCTAGACCGACAATGAGGGGAAAAGCCAGGTGGATGTCAGCCATGACAAGCCAGGTTTTCAGGATCCACACAGTCCAATGCCACACATACACTTACCAATATCCACCATTTTGAGATACTTACCAATATCCACCATTTTGAGATACTTACCAATATCCACCATTTTGAGATACTTATCCATACCTACCAGTGCCACCAGAATCAATGCCTGTTTGTTATCCACGTAGCTGTACCATGATACACGACATACAACATTTTTGATTTGAGATTCTTCAAAGTAGCCACTCTTTGCCTTGATGACAGCTTTGCACACTCTTGGCACACACACACAAAAGTATGTGGACACCCCTTCAAATTAGTGGATTCGGCTATTTCAGCCACACCCCTTGCTGACAAGTGTTTAAAATCGAGCACACAGCCATGCAATCTTCATAGACAAACATTGGCAGTGGAATGGCCTTCCTGAAGCACTCAGTGACTTTCAACGTGGCACCGTCATAGGATGCCACCTTTCCGGTCAACTATAAGTGCTGTTATTGTGAAGTGGAGCGTGTACAAATTGTCTGTCCTCGGTTGCAACACTCACTACTGAGTTCCAAACTGCCTCTGGAAGCAACGTCAGCACAGTAACTGTTTGTCAGGAGCTTCATGAAATGGGTTTCCATGGCCGAGCTGCCTCACACAAGCCTAAGATAACCATGCGCAATGCCAAGCGTTGGCTGGAGTGGTGTAAAGCTCGCCGCCATTGGACTCTGGAGTAGTGGAAACGTGTTCTTTGGAGTGATGAATCACGCTTCACCATCTGGCAATCCTGACGGACGAATCTGGGTTTTGTGGATGCCAGGAGAACGCTACCTGCCTGAATGCATAGTGCCAACTGTAAAGTTTGGTGGAGGAGGAATAATGGTCTGGGGCTGTTTTTCATGGTTCGGGCCTAGGCCCCTTAGTTCCAGTGAAGGGAAATCTTACGCTACAGCATACAAGGACATTCTAGACTAACTTTGCGGCAACAGTTTGGGGAAGGCCCTTTCCTCTTTCAGCATGACAATGCCCCTGTGCACAAAGTGAGGTCCATACAGAAATGGTTTGTGTGGAAGAACTTGACTGGCCTGCACAGAGCCCTGACCTCAACCCCATCAAACACCTTTGGGATGAATTGGAACACCGACTGCGAGCCAAGGCTAATTGCCCAACAAATTAGCTGGGTCCATGTCTTCTATAAATGATAGGAAAGGTTGCCAGATATTATAACATGTAATTCCAGATCCCCTAACGGAGGACATTTCTCCAAAAAGTAAGATCTTTGTCCCCATGTACAGTTGCAAACCGTAGTCTGGCTTTTTTATGGCAGTTTTGGAGCAGTGGCTTCTTCCTTGCTGAGCGGTCTTTCAGGTTATGTCGATATAGGACTCGTTTTACTGTGGATATAGATAATTTTGTACCTGTTTCCTCCAGCATCTTCACAAGGTCCTTTGCTCTTGTTCTGGGATTTATTTGCACTTTTCGCACCAAAGTACGTTAATCTCTAGGAGACAGAACGCGTCTCCTTCCTGAGCGGTATGACGGCTGCGTGGTCCCATGGTGTTTATACTTGCGTACTATTGTTTGTACAGATGAACGCGGTACCTACGGCTAAAGGCTCAATTGCAATGGCAAACAGCTGAGGGGATAGAGGACAACCCTGTCCTGTCCCACGTTGAAGTTGGAAATAGGATGAAAGGTTATTATTTGTGCGCACCGCAGCCATAGGGGAGGAGTAAAGGACTTTGATCCAGGACAAAAAAATTGATAGTCCCACTCCACCCGATCAAACGCCTTCTTAGCGTCAAAAGATAACACTATCTCTGGAGTGTCAGATGAAGAGGGATTATAAAGACGTCTGATGTTGAAAAAATAATGACGATTTAAAATGAAGTCAATTTGATCTGTAGAGATAATGGAGGGAAGGACTGGCAATCATCTTAGAAAGTATATTTACATCTCAATTCAGTGAAGAAATTGGCCTATATGAATCACACTCACGTTTTTTATTAAATACATGCTTGTCTCATTGTTGAGGGTAAAGATTTTGAGGACAATGATTCCTCAAATACAGAAAGCAAGAGAGGAGAGAGTTTATCGGATAATTTTTTTAAAGAATTCGCTCGGAAATCCGTCAGGTCCAGGGGATTTACCACACTGCATAGATTTCATTGCCAACACAATCTCTTCTACAGAGAACTGTTCTTCTAATTCAGCAGCTATCTCAGGTTCAACTGTAGGAATATCTTATTTCTCAAAAAAGGTGTCGAGTAAGGTAGCATTACCAGCGGATTCCGAAGTGTATAATTGTGAGTAAAAGTTATGAAAGCATGAATTTACCTCTAAATTATCAATTATCAATAATTATCAATACATTTGTTACCCAGCTCGTCAGTTATCTCAGGTATGGTTTCTCTGAGGGCAGCAAGAATCTCGGCCTTCAAATCCTCTGTGTTAATCTTTTTGCCGAGCCGAGGAGCCGCTGCTTTTTGAAGACCTCGAGCTCCTCGTCTTGGGCCTAGTTTTTTCTCTTTTGTCAGTGACTCCGCTGAACTTAAACTTTTGCAAGTTATGTGCCATTTACACATTAAAACAAAAATAAAAGTTGAACAAAGTAAAGCACGTCATTCAAAGGCTGTGTTTTTCTAGTTCTTTTTGGGTCGAAGCGCAAAGAAACTATTAAATAAATGCAATTTCAGCAGGAGCTCGGAAAAAATATGACCATGTGACCTACTCCATGGCTTTTCTCACTAACACCCATCTGTGGAGTCTTTTGACCGGGGTGTTGGTTTCTTCTTATTTCTGTCTTGTGATTGGTGGTTGTTCACCTTGGCCCAGTTGTCCTTCTTTGAAACCCTTTTCCGCCGACTTTGACAAGTGTTTCAACAGTCACGATAGATCATCTTAAACTGCTAGCGAGAGATTGAATTCCAGTTATTCAAGATCCTTCTCACCATCTCAGTCTCTGACTGAGTCCGGCTTCCATTTCAGCCACTTTTGCCCTGTAATCGCCTTGAAAAATGATGGTTCTCACCTGTTCTTCAACTTCAGTCAGGTAATCTGTTGGTCAGAAACCAGGGATACTACAGAGGTTTTTGAATTTCATTGAACAGAGGGAAAACTTCCTGTCACTGAGATCTGTTTCTGATACAAGCTGATTGTTAAGTGTGTGTGTGTGTATGTATGTATGAATGTATGTATGTGTGTGTGTGTGTGTGTGTGTGTGTATCTGTGTGTGTGTGTGTGTGTGTGTGTGTGTGTGTGTGTGTGTGTATCTGTGTGTGTTTTATTGTGTAACGAACAGGGCAGCCAAAGTTAGTTGTTACAGTTTTTTACGATTGTTTACACACTAAAATTAAAATTTCCACACAATTAGCTAAATTGTACTCCAATGAGCAAAACACCTCCACAGATTTGCACAACATTACACACAATGTCCGCCTCACCCTTTTTGCAAAACATTACACACAGTGATTTGTAAAACTCTACACACATTTTCACACCTTAGACACAGATAAGGATCGTGAGGTTACTTCCTTGTAATTACAAAGCACCGGATTGCCAATTACCACACTAATGAACGAATTGGATAAACACATCTACCAGGTGTGGAAGCACACATGTGCTAATTTGAAAACGCAGCACTCAGGTGTGCTATAAAAGGCAGCAGGTGAGTTCACCTGTCTTCAACAAAAATGGAAGGAGTTAGAAGAAGAAGAAGAGTGAGAATGAGAGGGGGAGCTCAAAGAGGAGATGAAGGCGGTAGAGGAAGAGGAGAAGGAGGTAGAGGAAGAGGCATAGGTAGAGGAGAAGAAGGTAGAGGAAGAGAAGGAGGTAGAGGAAGACACCTAGGTAGAGGAAGAGGTAGAGAAGGACTTGAAGAGTTGATAGAACCTGAACAAAGAAGACGAGGACCAAATTTGACTCGAGAAATCCGTGCAACACTTATTGACCATGTTATCAACCATGGACTGACACTGATGGAAGCTGGACAAAGAGTTCAACCAAATCTCAGCAGAAATACTGTTGCGTCAGTAATTCGGACATTTCATCGAGTATATTTACATCTCAATTCAGTGAAGAAATTGGCCTATATGAATCACACTCACGTTTTTTATTAAATACATGCTTGTCTCATTGTTGAGGGTAAAGATTTTGAGGACAATGATTCCTCAAATACAGAAAGCAAGAGAGGAGAGAGTTTATCGGATAATTTTTTTAAAGAATTCGCTCGGAAATCCGTCAGGTCCAGGGGATTTACCACACTGCATAGATTTCATTGCCAACACAATCTCTTCTACAGAGAACTGTTCTTCTAATTCAGCAGCTATCTCAGGTTCAACTGTAGGAATATCTTATTTCTCAAAAAAGGTGTCGAGTAAGGTAGCATTACCAGCGGATTCCGAAGTGTATAATTGTGAGTAAAAGTTATGAAAGCATGAATTTACCTCTAAATTATCAATTATCAATAATTATCAATACATTTGTTACCCAGCTCGTCAGTTATCTCAGGTATGGTTTCTCTGAGGGCAGCAAGAATCTCGGCCTTCAAATCCTCTGTGTTAATCTTTTTGCCGAGCCGAGGAGCCGCTGCTTTTTGAAGACCTCGAGCTCCTCGTCTTGGGCCTAGTTTTTTCTCTTTTGTCAGTGACTCCGCTGAACTTAAACTTTTGCAAGTTATGTGCCATTTACACATTAAAACAAAAATAAAAGTTGAACAAAGTAAAGCACGTCATTCAAAGGCTGTGTTTTTCTAGTTCTTTTTGGGTCGAAGCGCAAAGAAACTATTAAATAAATGCAATTTCAGCAGGAGCTCGGAAAAAATATGACCATGTGACCTACTCCATGGCTTTTCTCACTAACACCCATCTGTGGAGTCTTTTGACCGGGGTGTTGGTTTCTTCTTATTTCTGTCTTGTGATTGGTGGTTGTTCACCTTGGCCCAGTTGTCCTTCTTTGAAACCCTTTTCCGCCGACTTTGACAAGTGTTTCAACAGTCACGATAGATCATCTTAAACTGCTAGCGAGAGATTGAATTCCAGTTATTCAAGATCCTTCTCACCATCTCAGTCTCTGACTGAGTCCGGCTTCCATTTCAGCCACTTTTGCCCTGTAATCGCCTTGAAAAATGATGGTTCTCACCTGTTCTTCAACTTCAGTCAGGTAATCTGTTGGTCAGAAACCAGGGATACTACAGAGGTTTTTGAATTTCATTGAACAGAGGGAAAACTTCCTGTCACTGAGATCTGTTTCTGATACAAGCTGATTGTTAAGTGTGTGTGTGTGTATGTATGTATGAATGTATGTATGTGTGTGTGTGTGTGTGTGTGTGTGTATCTGTGTGTGTGTGTGTGTGTGTGTGTGTGTGTGTGTGTGTATCTGTGTGTGTTTTATTGTGTAACGAACAGGGCAGCCAAAGTTAGTTGTTACAGTTTTTTACGATTGTTTACACACTAAAATTAAAATTTCCACACAATTAGCTAAATTGTACTCCAATGAGCAAAACACCTCCACAGATTTGCACAACATTACACACAATGTCCGCCTCACCCTTTTTGCAAAACATTACACACAGTGATTTGTAAAACTCTACACACATTTTCACACCTTAGACACAGATAAGGATCGTGAGGTTACTTCCTTGTAATTACAAAGCACCGGATTGCCAATTACCACACTAATGAACGAATTGGATAAACACATCTACCAGGTGTGGAAGCACACATGTGCTAATTTGAAAACGCAGCACTCAGGTGTGCTATAAAAGGCAGCAGGTGAGTTCACCTGTCTTCAACAAAAATGGAAGGAGTTAGAAGAAGAAGAAGAGTGAGAATGAGAGGGGGAGCTCAAAGAGGAGATGAAGGCGGTAGAGGAAGAGGAGAAGGAGGTAGAGGAAGAGGCATAGGTAGAGGAGAAGAAGGTAGAGGAAGAGAAGGAGGTAGAGGAAGACACCTAGGTAGAGGAAGAGGTAGAGAAGGACTTGAAGAGTTGATAGAACCTGAACAAAGAAGACGAGGACCAAATTTGACTCGAGAAATCCGTGCAACACTTATTGACCATGTTATCAACCATGGACTGACACTGATGGAAGCTGGACAAAGAGTTCAACCAAATCTCAGCAGAAATACTGTTGCGTCAGTAATTCGGACATTTCATCGAGAAAACAGGTAAGCTAACCACACAGTATACATTGAAACTGAAGCTTGTATAATCAATATTGTTTACTGTGACATTTGACAGTAGGCTGCATATATATATATATATATATATATATATATATATATATATTTATTTATTTTTATCTTATTTTGTTTTTACATAGGATTGAGGGTCGAGGACACCAAGGTGGAAGGGGCCCTATGTTTAGTCGTACACAAGAGGCCGCCATTGTGAACATGGTTTTGGCCAATAATTGTATCAGGCTACGAGAAATCCAAGCCAATATCATCAATGATGACAATATTTTCAATAACATCCAACGAGTCTCTCTGTCAACATTAGGTCGAATCCTAAAGAAAAATCAAATATACATGAAGCAACTGTATCGGGTACCATTTGACAGAAATTCAGAGAGAGTGAAACATCTGCGCAATGAGTATGTGGAGGTATGCATTGTTCATCTGACTATGGTGTGGTATCATGCACTGCTCATAATGTTCTGTCACAAAAAAAATACTGTGCTATAGATATTGAATAGCATCCTATTTTCTTTAATGTGTTTCAGAGAGTCTTGCAAATGGATGCTGCTGAAATTCAACATGAATTTATATATGTGGATGAGGCTGGATTTAACCTTGCAAAAACAAGAAGAAGAGGGAGAAATGTAATTGGGCACAGGGCAATCACCAATGTGCCAGGGCAGCGAGGGGGTAACATCACCCTTTGCGCTGCTATCACACAAAATGGGGTCCTCCACCACCATGCAAATCTGGGACCCTATAATGCAAATCTGATACTTGCATTTCTTGACCGATTGCATGAGATTGTCACAGCATTACACCAAGTGGACCAGATGCGGTACATTGTCGTTTGGGACAATGTCTCATTTCATCGGGCTGCTCTAGTCCAGAACTGGTTCCATGATCACCCTGATTTTGAAGTTTTATACCTTCCCCCATACTCCCCCTTCCTGAATCCTATAGAATATTTTTTTTCAGCGTGGTGGTGGAAGGTATATGACCTGCGGCCTTATGACCGTTTGCCCCTCATTCAGGCCATGGAACAGGCATGTGATCTTATTGAAGCAGCTTCAGTGCAGGGGTGGATTCGTCACACAAGGCGATTCTTCCAACGGTGCCTTGCCAATGAAGACATAGCCTGTGATGTGGATGAAATGTTATGGCCTGATCCAGCCAGACGGAGAGACGGATAGTTACAGTATTCTTGTTGCTTTTACAGTAGTTTTCTTTCATTTCTGTTTACTTTTACTTTACTTTTCTTCAGAGTCAAAGTGTATGTACTGTAATTCATGCAGTAATTTTTATTTGTCTACGGATTTTATTTGTTTACAGTAATTGATATCATTGTTGGTTGATTACTGTAACTGATTATGGTAAGAAATACTGTAAGTATTGAAATAAATACTTGAAATATTCAGTCTGCAGCATCAAGTGTTGTGCAGTGCTTGGTAAGGTTATAGTAGGCCTACAGTATTTGTCTACATTCTCCTTATATCTCAAAACAAATCATGAATAATGTTGTGAGTTTCTCACTATTTTTTGTCACCTAAATTATCTCTCACATACAGTAAGAATGTCTGGCCAAAAATCTTTATTTTTTTATTTTTACAAATGTGTTTTTTATTTATCACAGCAGTGTGAAACAGGCTGCAATAGTGTATGATCATTGATGACTGTGTTGGTTAAATGAAAACAAACAGCATTTTCACAAATATGTGTATATGTTTTGACTGAAGTGTGTCATTTTGCAAACAATCTAGGAATTTTGCTAATTGATTGTGGTGTTTGGATAATTGTGATTATATTTTGACAAAAAGAACTCTGTTTTCAAAATCGCGTGTAAACAATTGAAAAAAACTGAAACATTACAGGGATCCTCCCTCAACTATAGTCCAGGAAGTATATGCTTGGCCTCTCTGTGTATACAGTGTGTGTGTGTGTGTGTGTGTGTGTGTGTGTGTGTGTGTGTGTGTGTTTTTGCGTGTGCGTGCGTCCGTGCACATCTATGTTTGGAGTTTCGGAGTAGGATGAAGTTGCCCCTGATTGGTGTATTATATGTTAGAATCCCCCATCAAAGAAGCTGCCTGCCTTAAAGAGTATGACAGAAAGGAAGACGAGGAAGAGAGATTCAACAGACTGATATAGTGAGGCAGGGAAAACACTGAGGAGCAACAGAAAACTCTCTGTCTCTCTGTCTCACAGTCTGTCTCTTTGTCTCTGTCTCACAGTCTGTCTGTCTCTCTGTCTCACAGTCTGTCTGTCTCTCTCTCTGTCTCTCTCTCTCTCTCTCTCTGTCTGTCTGTCTGTCTCTCTCTGTCTCTCTCTCTCTGTCTCTCTGTCTATGTCTCTGTCTCTGTCTCTCTGTCTCACAGTCTGTCTCTTTGTCTCTGTCTCACAGTCTGTCTCTCTGTCTCACAGTCTGTTTGTCTCTGTCTGTCTCTCCCTCTGTCTATGTCTCTGTCTCTGTCTCTCTCTCTCTCTCTCTTTCTCTGTCTCTCTGTTTGTCTCTGTCTCTGTCTCTCTGTTTGTCTCTGTCTCTGTCTCTCTCTCTGTGTCTCTGTCTCTGTCTCTCTCTCTCTCTGTCTATGTCTCTGTCTCTCTCTCTCTCTCTGTCTCTCTGTTTGTCTCTGTCTCTCTCTCTCTCTCTGTGTCTCTCTGTCTCTGTCTCTCTCTCTCTCTGTCTATGTCTCTGTCTCTCTCTCTCTCTGTCTCTCTGTTTGTCTCTGTCTCTGTCTCTCTCTCTCTCTGTCTCTCTGTCTCTGTCTCTCTCTCTCTGTCTATGTTTCTGTGTCTCTGTTTGTCTCTGTCTCTGTCTCTGTCTCTGTCTCTCTCTCTCTCTCTCTCTCTGTCTATGTTTCTGTGTCTCTCTCTCTCTGTCTCTCTCTCTCTGTCTTTGTCTCTCTCTCTCTCTCTCTCTCTCTGTCTCTCTCTCTCTCTCTCTCTCTGTCTATGTTTCTGTGTCTCTCTCTCTGTCTCTCTCTCTCTGTCTTTGTCTCTCTCTCTCTCTGTCTCTGTCTCTGTCTCTGTCTCCCTGTCACACAATCTCTCTCTCTCTCTAAGTCTCTTGTGGTCTCTCTGTCTCGCAGTGTCTCTCTCTCTATGTTAACATAGCCAAAGCAAGTGAAATAGATAATAAATAAAAGTGAAATAAACAATATAAAATTAACAGTAAACATTACACTCACAAAAGTTCCAAAAGAATATAGACATTTCAAATTGGCAGGAGGTTAGGAAGTGCAGTTCAGTTTCCACCTAATTTAGTGGGCAGTGTGCACAGCCTGTCTTCTCTTGAGAGCCAGGTCTGCCTACGGAGGCCTTTCTCAGTATCAAGGCTTTGTTCACTGAGTCTGTACATAGTCAAAGCTTTCCTTAAGTTTGGGTCAGTCACAGTGGTCAGGTATTATGCCACTGTGTACTCTCTGTTTAGGGCCAAATAGCATTCTAGTTGCTCAGTTTTTTTGTTAATTCTTTCCAATGTTTCAAATAATTATATCTTTGTTTTCTCATGATTTGGTTGGGTCTAATTGTGTTGCTGTCCTGGGGCTCTGTTTGTGTTTGTGAACAGAGCCCCAGGACCAGCTTGCTTAGGGGACTCTTCTCCAGGTTCATCTCTCTGTAGGTGATGGCTTTGTTATGGAAGGTTTTGGGAATCGCTTCCTTTTGAGTGGTTATAGAATTTAACGGTTATTTTCTGGATTTTGATAATTAGCGGGTATAGGCCTAATTCTGCTCTGCATGCATTATTTGGTGTTTTACGTTGTACACTGCAGATATCTTTGCAGAATTCTGCATGCAGAGTCTTAATTTGGTGTTTGTCCCATTTTGTGAATTCTTGGTTGGTGAACCCTAAAGGGAAATGGGTTCTATAACTGATTCAAGTATTTTTAGCCAGATCCTAATTGGTATGTCGAATTTTGTGTTCCTTTTGATGGCATAGAAGGCCCTTCTTGCCTTGTCTCTCAGATCGTTCACAGCTTTGTGGAAGTTACCTGTGGCATTGATGGGCCGAGGTATGTATAGTTTTTTGTGTGCTCTAGGGCAACGGTGTCTAGATGGAATTTGTATTTGTGGTCCTGGCAACTGGACCTTTTTTGGAACACCATTATTTTTGTCTTACTGAGATTTACTGTCAGGGCCCAGGTCTGACATAATCTGTGCATAAGATCTAGGTGCTGCTGTAGGCCCTCCTTGGTTGGGGACAGAAGCACCAGATCATCAGCAAACAGTAGACATTTAACTTCAGATTCTAGTAGGATGAGGCCGGGTGCTGCAGACTGTTCTAGTGCCCTCACCAATTAATTTATATATATGTTGAAGAGAGTGGGGCTTAAGCTACATCCCTGTCTCACACCACGGCCCTGTTGAAAGAGATGTGTGTGTTTTTTTGCCAATTTTAACCGCACACTTGTTGTTTGTGTACATGGATTTTATAATGTTGTATGTTTTCCCCCCTACACAGCTTTCCATCAATTTGTATAGCAGACCCTCATGCCAAATTATTATAGATTTTTTTTTTATCAACAAAGCATGAGAAGACTTTGCCTTTGTTTTGGTTTGTTTGTTTGTCATTTAGGGTGTGCAGGGTGAATACGTGGTCTGTGGTACGGTAATTTGGTAAAAAGCCAATTTGACATTTGCTCAGTACATTGTTTTCACTGAGGAAATGTACGAGTCTGCTGTTAATGATAATGCAGAGGATTTTCACAAGTTTGCTGTTGACGAATATCCCACTGTAGTTATTGGGGTCAAATTTGTCTCCACATTTGTGGATTAGGGTGATCAGTCCTGGGTTCCAAATATTGGGGAAGATGCCAGAACTAAGGATGATGTTAAAGAGTTTAAGTATAGCCAATTGGAATTTGTGGTCTGTATATTTTATAATTTCATTGAGGATACCATCAACACCACGGGACTTTTTGGGTTGGAGGGTTTGTATTTTGTCCTGTAGTTCATTCAATGTAATTGGAGAATCCAGTGGGTTCTGGTAGTCTTTAATAGTTGATTCTAAGATTTGCATTTGATCATGTATTTGTTTTTGCTCTTTGTTCTCTGTTATAGGGCCAAAAAGATTGGAGAAGTGGTTTACCCATACATCTCCGTTTTGGATAGATAGCTCTTCGTGTTGTTGTTTGTTTAGTGTTTTCCAATTTTCCCAGAAGTGGTTAGAGTCTATGGATTCTTCAATTACATTGAGCTGATTTCTGACATGCCGTTCCTTCTTTTTCCGTAGTGTATTTCTGTATTGTTTTAGTGATTCACCATAGTGAAGGCGTAGGCACAGGTTTTCTGGGTCTCTATGTTTTTGGTTGGATAGGTTTCTCAATTTCTTTCTTAGGTTTTTGCATTCTTCATCAAAACATTTATCACTGTTGTTACTTTTTGGGTTTTCTGTTAGAGATTTTTAGATTTGATAGGGAAGCTGAGAGGTCAAATATACTGTTTAGGTTTTCTACTGCCAAGTTTACACCTTCACTCTCTCTGTCTCTCTCTCTCTATCTCTTTCGCTCTCGCTCTCTGTCTCTGTCTCTGTCTCTCTCTCTCTCTCTCTCTCTCTCTCTCTCTCTCTCTCTCTCTCTCTCTCTCTCTCTCTCTCTCTCTCTCTCTCTCTCTCTCTCTCTGTCTCTATGTCTCTCTGTCTCTCTCTCCCTGTCTCTCTCTCTGTCCCTCTCTCTCTGTCTCTCTCTCTCTCTCTCTCTCTCTCTCTCTCTCTCTCTCTCTCTCTATGTCTCTCTCTCTCTCTCTCCCTCTCTCCCTCTCTCTGTCTCTCTCTGTCTCTCTCTGTCTCTCTCTCTCTCTGTCTCTCTCTGTCTCTCTCTCTGTCTCTCTCTGTCTCTCTCTCTCTCTGTCTGTCTCTCTGTCTCTCTCTCTCTCTCTCTGTCTCTCTCTGTCTCTCTCTGTCTCTCTCTGTCTCTCTCTCTCTGTCTCTCTCTCTCTGTCTCTCTCTGTCTCTCTCTCTCTCTCTCTCTCTCTCTCTCTCTCTCTCTCTCTCTCTCTCTCTCTCTGTCTCACAGTCTCTGACTTTGTCTAGTTTTCTCTTGCTTTCTCTCTCTTGCTGCTCATTCATGTGTGTGTGTGTGTGTGTGTGTGTGTGTGTGCTTGCGGGTGTGTGTGTGCTTGTCTGTGAGGGCTAGCCATAGAAACCAGGAAACCAGGCCGCTTCCCCTGAGGCAGCAGACTCATATCCAATGCTCTTTGTAACAGGCCTGTCCCTCTATCAAAAAACTCTGCTCCCTCCCCCCCTCCCCCCTCCCTCCCTCCCTCCACCCCTCCCTCCCCCCCTCCACCCCTCCCCCCTCCCTCCCTCTCTCCCTCCCCCCTCCCCCCTCCCTCCCTCCCACCCCTCCCCACTTCAAAATGCAACAGAAAACCTTTCCTAAGTTGCTGTTTACGCATATTCCCCTGTAATTATTGACTCTGATTTGTCTCCACCTTTGTGGATAGGGGAGATGAGCACCTGGTTCCAGATAATCAGGAAAGCATCCAGAAGTTACTACCATATTTTTTACATTTTAGTCATTTTAGCAGACGCTCTTATCCAGAGCAACTTACAGTTAGTGAGTGCATACCGTTTTCATACTGGCCCCCCCGTAGGAATCGTTCCCACAACCCTGGCGTCATGCTATACCAACTGAGCTACAGGGGGAATACGAATTTTGAAGAATAGACCTTTGTGCCAAATAGAATCTAATGCTTTTTTTAAGTCAACAAAGCAAGCAAAGATTTTTTTTTGGGTGGACGTGTTTATTAATTAGTGTGTGTAAAGTCTATGTATGGTTAGTAGTGCGATGGTTGGGGAGAAAGCCAATTTGACATTTACTTGTTAAATTTTTTTTTTCTTGAAGAAAGGTTTGAATTCTTGCTGTTTACGCATATTCCCCTGTAATTATTGGGGTCGGATTTGTCTCCACTTTTGTGGATAGGGGAGATGAGACCCTGGTTCCAGACATCAGGAAAGCAGACAGAAGTTACTACCATGTTGAACAATTTAAGCACAGCATTTTGCAACTCAGGTTTTTCAGCATTTCATTTCTGATGTTATCTAGACCACAAGCCTTCTTTGGTTTGATAGATTTTAGCTTTTCATTTAGTTCTTGTTGGGTTATTGGGTAATCTAATGGATTTTGGTTGTTTTTAATGATTAATTCAAGGATGTTAAAAAAAATTTGAATTTCTAATTGGTTATGTTGTAAGTCTTTTTGTGGGATGTTTTTGTATAGATTATCAAAATACGTTTTCCAAATTCCTTCGTCTTGTATGGCTAATTCTTGTGGCTTTGTCATGCTTAAATTGTTCCACATGTCCCAGAACTGATTTTGGTCAATTGCTTTTTCAATTTCATCAAGTGTCTTGTTGGTATAATTCAATTTCTTGCGTTTCAGTGTATGTTTATACTGTTTCAGAGTTTCAAAGTATTCATAGAAAACATTTCCTAAGTTGCTGTTTACGCATATTCCCCTGTAATTATTGACTCTGATTTGTCTCCACCTTTGTGGATAGGGGAGATGAGCACCTGGTTCCAGATAATCAGGAAAGCATCCAGAAGTTACTACCATATTTTTTACATTTTAGTCATTTTAGCAGACGCTCTTATCCAGAGCAACTTACAGTTAGTGAGTGCATACCGTTTTCATACTGGCCCCCCCGTAGGAATCGTTCCCACAACCCTGGCGTCATGCTATACCAACTGAGCTACAGGGGGAATACGAATTTTGAAGAATAGACCTTTGTGCCAAATAGAATCTAATGCTTTTTTTAAGCTTATGTTTTTCATTTGCCATTTGTCTTAGGTGTTCTCTAATTGTTTTACATTCGTTATCAAACCATTTTTCAGAAACATTTTGTGTTTTGTTTCTGATGTTGCGTTTCATTGGTTTTCTCAAATTTGCTTTTGATGCTGCTTTTTGGAACAAGCAATTGATGTTTCAAGTAGCCGAATTGACACCTTTTTTTATTGTTTTGGTATTGTGAGTTATTGAAGACCTCATTTCATTTGAGTTCAATGTTTCAATGAATTTCTCTGCACTGTTCGGAGCCCATTTGTACGATTGGTTCATGTTGTCGAGTTTATTGGGCTGTTTTTTTTTTTTAATGAGTATTGCTGGTTAATATCTTCAGAAACACGTTGATCTGACTGTGATCTGACAATGGTGTCTGTGGTCTGACAGTGAATGCACTAATGGAGGAGGGGTCGATGTCAGTGATGGCATAATCGACTACACTTGTCCCAAGAGCTGAGCAGTAAGTAAACCGACCTAAAGAGTCCCCTCTGATTCTACCATTAAGCATGTACAGGCCTAAGGCTCGACAGAGATGCACTAACTCCTTGCCATTTTTGTTCAGTATTTGGTCAGGACTGTTTCTATTATTTATAATTGGGCAACTGTACAAGGAGGGGTGTCCCAATATGTGGTGGTTACCTCCCGCATCAGTCATTGAAATCTCCACAAAGAAGCACGTTACCCTCTGCCTGAAATTGAACGATTTCTGTATGGAGATCAAAAAACAGATCATCATAATATGATGAATCTGAAGGAGGAGCATAAGCTGCACATATGTATACATCATTGTCACAATAGATTGTACCTTTGTTAAGTTTTAGCCAAATGTGGTTAGTACCTTTTTTCATTTCATTCAGTACTAAGTCCTGCTTATGCCAAATGATGATTCCACCTGAGTCCCGGCCCCGTTTAACATTTCTACGTTTGATTGATGGTAGTAAACTTTCTCTGTAGCCTGAGGGACACTGAGTATCAACGTCTCCACGACACCATGTTTCCAGTAGGATTCTGATGTCCTGTTCCTTGATGTTTAAGACATTCTGGATTTGTTGTTTTAGAACCAACATGTGAAGAGTCCAGGCCCTGGATATTCCAAGAGCTGATAGTCAATGATCTCATTTATAATAAGTGATATTCACTGGTTTGAGTAAAGTACATTGTAATTTTTTTATATATACATACATACACACATCATTACATATATAATTATTATTATAATTCCATCATTACACATTATTATAATTCCAGTGCCAATTAAATAAAGAATAGTTATAAACAAAGGAATAAGATTGAACGAAAAATAAGTACAATGCAATCTGTAACCCCTTGTACGTGTGTGTGTGTGTGTGTGTGTGTGTGTGTGTGTGTGTGTGTGTGTGTGTGTGTGTGTGTGTGTGTGTGTGTGTGTGTGTGTGTGTGTGTGTGTGTGTGTGTGTGTGTGTGTGTGTGTGTGTGTGTGTGTGTGTGTGTGTGTGTGTGTGTGTGTGTGTGTGTGTGTGTGTGTGTGTGTGTGTGTGTGTGTGTGTGTGTGTGTGTGTGTGTGTGTGTGTGTGTGTGTGTGTGTGTGTGTGTGTGTGTGTGTGTGTGTGTGTGTGTGTGTGTGTGTGTGTGTGTGTGTGTGTGTGTGTGTGTGTGTGTGTGTGTGTGTGTGTGTGTGTGTGTGTGTGTGTGTGTGTGTGTGTGTGTGTGTGTGTGTGTGTGTGTGTGTGTGTGTGTGTGTGTGTGTGTGTGTGTGTGTGTGTGTGTGTGTGTGTGTGTGTGTGTGTGTGTGTGTGTGTGTGTGTGTGTGTGTGTGTGTGTGTGTGTGTGTGTGTGTGTGTGTGTGTGTGTGTGTGTGTGTGTGTGTGTGTGTGTGTGTGTGTGTGTGTGTGTGTGTGTGTGTGTGTGTGTGTGTGTGTGTGTGTGTGTGTGTGTGTGTGTGTGTGTGTGTGTGTGTGTGTGTGTGTGTGTGTGTGTGTGTGTGTGTGTGTGTGTGTGTGTGTGTGTGTGTGTGTGTGTGTGTGTGTGTGTGTGTGTGTGTGTGTGTGTGTGTGTGTGTGTGTGTGTGTGTGTGTGTGTGTGTGTGTGTGTGTGTGTGTGTGTGTGTGTGTGTGTGTGTGTGTGTGTGTGTGTGTGTGTGTGTGTGTGTGTGTGTGTGTGTGTGTGTGTGTGTGTGTGTGTGTGTGTGTGTGTGTGTGTGTGTGTGTGTGTGTGTGTGTGTGTGTGTGTGTGTGTGTGTGTGTGTGTGTGTGTGTGTGTGTGTGTGTGTGTGTGTGTGTGTGTGTGTGTGTGTGTGTGTGTGTGTGTGTGTGTGTGTGTGTGTGTGTGTGTGTGTGTGTGTGTGTGTGTGTGTGTGTGTGTGTGTGTGTGTGTGTGTGTGTGTGTGTGTGTGTGTGTGTGTGTGTGTGTGTGTGTGTGTGTGTGTGTGTGTGTGTGTGTGTGTGTGTGTGTGTGTGTGTGTGTGTGTGTGTGTGTGTGTGTGTGTGTGTGTGTGTGTGTGTGTGTGTGTGTGTGTGTGTGTGTGTGTGTGTGTGTGTGTGTGTGTGTGTGTGTGTGTGTGTGTGTGTGTGTGTGTGTGTGTGTGTGTGTGTGTGTGTGTGTGTGTGTGTGTGTGTGTGTGTGTGTGTGTGTGTGTGTGTGTGTGTGTGTGTGTGTGTGTGTGTGTGTGTGTGTGTGTGTGTGTGTGTGTGTGTGTGTGTGTGTGTGTGTGTGTGTGTGTGTGTGTGTGTGTGTGTGTGTGTGTGTGTGTGTGTGTGTGTGTGTGTGTGTGTGTGTGTGTGTGTGTGTGTGTGTGTGTGTGTGTGTGTGTGTGTGTGTGTGTGTGTGTGTGTGTGTGTGTGTGTGTGTGTGTGTGTGTGTGTGTGTGTGTGTGTGTGTGTGTGTGTGTGTGTGTGTGTGTGTGTGTGTGTGTGTGTGTGTGTGTGTGTGTGTGTGTGTGTGTGTGTGTGTGTGTGTGTGTGTGTGTGTGTGTGTGTGTGTGTGTGTGTGTGTGTGTGTGTGTGTGTGTGTGTGTGTGTGTGTGTGTGTGTGTGTGTGTGTGTGTGTGTGTGTGTGTGTGTGTGTGTGTGTGTGTGTGTGTGTGTGTGTGTGTGTGTGTGTGTGTGTGTGTGTGTGTGTGTGTGTGTGTGTGTGTGTGTGTGTGTGTGTGTGTGTGTGTGTGTGTGTGTGTGTGTGTGTGTGTGTGTGTGTGTGTGTGTGTGTGTGTGTGTGTGTGTGTGTGTGTGTGTGTGTGTGTGTGTGTGTGTGTGTGTGTGTGTGTGTGTGTGTGTGTGTGTGTGTGTGTGTGTGTGTGTGTGTGTGTGTGTGTGTGTGTGTGTGTGTGTGTGTGTGTGTGTGTGTGTGTGTGTGTGTGTGTGTGTGTGTGTGTGTGTGTGTGTGTGTGTGTGTGTGTGTGTGTGTGTGTGTGTGTGTGTGTGTGTGTGTGTGTGTGTGTGTGTGTGTGTGTGTGTGTGTGTGTGTGTGTGTGTGTGTGTGTGTGTGTGTGTGTGTGTGTGTGTGTGTGTGTGTGTGTGTGTGTGTGTGTGTGTGTGTGTGTGTGTGTGTGTGTGTGTGTGTGTGTGTGTGTGTGTGTGTGTGTGTGTGTGTGTGTGTGTGTGTGTGTGTGTGTGTGTGTGTGTGTGTGTGTGTGTGTGTGTGTGTGTGTGTGTGTGTGTGTGTGTGTGTGTGTGTGTGTGTGTGTGTGTGTGTGTGTGTGTGTGTGTGTGTGTGTGTGTGTGTGTGTGTGTGTGTGTGTGTGTGTGTGTGTGTGTGTGTGTGTGTGTGTGTGTGTGTGTGTGTGTGTGTGTGTGTGTGTGTGTGTGTGTGTGTGTGTGTGTGTGAATTAAAGGCTCTGTCTAGCCCAGTAGTCTGCATATTAGATGCAGTAGTTGGGGCACCTCTCCTATCTCTGATTGTTCTAGGTGTCTTTTGCCAGAGGTTACCTCAGCATATGTAGGCTGATGATCTGAATGATACATGGTGTGGACTGCATCATGTGGTGTACTTCTCTGAAGGACAGTGTTCTGCCTGACCCTAGAGTAGTGGTCAGTGCTGTGCTGTGATGGGCCGGGTCTAATAGTGTTGTGTTGTGTAGTCTCTCTCTCTCTCTCTCTCTCTCTGTCTCTCTGTCTCTCTGTCTCGCTCTCTCTGTCTCGCTCTCTCTGTCTCGCTCTCTCTGTCTCGCTCTCTCTGTCTCTCTCTCTCTCTCTCTCTCTCTCTATCTTTCTACTCCACTCATCCCCCCTCTCTCTTTTCTCCTCTCAACATATTTTCTTTTTCAGACTCATTCAGTATTCTCTTTGATCTGACTCTACACTTCTCTCCATTAAGAGGCTGTTATTACAGAGAGACTGAGGTTGCATCCCAAGTGGCACCCTGTTACCTATATAGTGCACTACTTTTGTCCATAGCCCTATTCGCCAAGGTCAAATGTAGTGCACTATATAGGGGGAAGGGTGCCATTTGGGACAGAGTCAGAGAAATCCTCAGGGCTCAACAGAACATTGTTCAGAAAAAGATGAGTACAGTTTCACATCACATAAAATATACTGTACTGAGATGACTTCAACTAAAACTTAAACCAAACTTTTATACTACAGTATATCTAAGACTTTTATACTACAGTATATCTAAGACTTTTATAATACAGTATATCTAATACTTTTATAATACAGTATATCTAAGACTTTTATAATACAGTATATCTACGACTTTTATACTACAGTATATTTAAGACTTTTATAATACAGTATACCTAAGACTTTTATAATACAGTATATCTAAGACTTTTATAATACAGTATATCTAAGACTTTTATAATACAGTATATCTACGACTTTTATACTACAGTATATTTAAGACTTTTATACTACAGTATACCTAAGACTTTTATACTACAGTATATCTAAGACTTTTATAATACAGTATATCTAAGACTTTTATAATACAGTATATCTACGACTTTTATAATACAGTATATCTAAGACTTTTATATAATACAGTATATCTAAGACTTTTATAATACAGTATATCTAAGACTTTTATAATACAGTATATCTACGACTTTTATACTACAGTATATTTAAGACTTTTATACTACAGTATATCTACGACTTTTATACTACAGTATATCTAAGACTTTTATACTACAGTATATCTACGACTTTTATACTACAGTATATCTAAGACTGTTATACTACAGTATATCTAAGACTTTTAAAAGGTTCAGGAACCAAACTTATGTAATGTGAAAGATTCTACTTCACCAATTTTTTTACATTGACATTACATTACTATTATTACATTACTCAATGGACTTTCCAGGGGCGGACTGGCCATTGGGCAGTTTGGGCAAATGCCAGATGGGCTGCTCCAGTTTTAGCCCAGTGGGCCTGTCTAAATGGGGGGGTTTTGAGCAGAATGATCATTATCTGGCTAGAAATGGATCACTGTGGGAGCTTGGAGGTAAAGAACAGACTGGTGTGGGGGCTTGGAGGTAAAGAACAGACTGGTGTGGGAGCTTGGAGGTAAAGAACAGACTGGTGTGGGGGCTTGGAGGTAAAGAACAGACTGGTGTGGGGGCTTGGAGGTAAAGAACAGACTGGTGTGGGGGCTTGGAGGTAAAGAACAGACTGGTGTGGGGGCTTGGAGGTAAAGAACAGACTGGTGTGGGGGCTTGGAGGTAAAGAACAGACTGGTGTGGGAGCTTGGAGGTAAAGAACAGACTGGTGTGGGGGCTTGGAGGTAAAGAACAGACTGGTGTGGGGGCTTGGAGGTAAAGAACAGACTGGTGTGGGGGTTTGGAGGTAAAGAACAGACTGGTGTGGGGGCTTGGAGGTAAATAATTGACTGGTGTGGGGGCTTGGAGGTAAAGAACAGACTGGTGTGGGGGCTTGGAGGTAAAGAACAGACTGGTGTGGGGGCTTGGAGGTAAAGAACAGACTGGTGTGGGGGCTTGGAGGTAAAGAACAGACTGGTGTGGGGGCTTGGAGGTAAAGAACAGACTGGTGTGGGGGCTTGGAGGTAAAGAACAGACTGGTGTGGGAGCTTGGAGGTAAAGAACAGACTGGTGTGGGAGCTTGGAGGTAAAGAACAGACTGGTGTGGGGGCTTGGAGGTAAAGAACAGACTGGTGTGGGGGCTTGGAGGTAAAGAACAGACTGGTGTGGGGGCTTGGAGGTAAAGAACAGACTGGTGTGGGGGCTTGGAGGTAAAGAACAGACTGGTGTGGGGGCTTGGAGGTAAAGAACAGACTGGTGTGGGGGCTTGGAGGTAAAGAACAGACTGGTGTGGGGGCTTGGAGGTAAAGAACAGACTGGTGTGGGGGCTTGGAGGTAAAGAACAGACTGGTGTGGGGGCTTGGAGGTAAAGAACAGACTGGTGTGGGGGCTTGGAGGTAAAGAACAGACTGGTGTGGGAGCTTGGAGGTAAAGAACAGACTGGTGTGGGGGCTTGGAGGTAAAGAACAGACTGGTGTGGGGGCTTGGAGGTAAAGAACAGACTGGTGTGGGGGCTTGGAGGTAAAGAACAGACTGGTGTGGGAGCTTGGAGGTAAAGAACAGACTGGTGTGGGGGCTTGGAGGTAAAGAACAGACTGGTGTGGGGGCTTGGAGGTAAAGAACAGACTGGTGTGGGGGCTTGGAGGTAAAGAACAGACTGGTGTGGGAGCTTGGAGGTAAAGAACAGACTGGTGTGGGGGCTTGGAGGTAAAGAACAGACTGGTGTGGGGGCTTGGAGGTAAAGAACAGACTGGTGTGGGAGCTTGGAGGTAAAGAACAGACTGGTGTGGGGGCTTGGAGGTAAAGAACAGACTGGTGTGGGAGCTTGGAGGTCCCTGGGACTTTCACTGTTCCAATGTGATCAGAACTCTCTCAGACAGTTTTTTCCAGTGTTATATTAGGTAATACGACCATGGAGATTTAAAGCCTTACAGTGTGTTCCTAACTAAAACCGTCCACAGCAAGTTGTACTCATAGAAATAGAACATCATTCTAGTTCTGTGGTTGTACAGTCAGTTTTGATGTGTTAGCTGAGGTGCTTTTAGCTTAGGGCACCATTTTATCTTGGGCTTGACAATGACCACTGCTCCCCCTCTCTCTCCCCCCCTCTCTCCCCCTCTCTCTCCCCCCCCCCCCCCTCTCTCTCTCTCCCCCTCTCTCTCTCTCTCTCTCTCTCAATTCAAATTCAATTCAAGGGCTTTATTGGCATGGGAAACGTATGTTAACATTGCCAAAGCAAGTGAAGTAGATAGTAAACAAAAGTGAAATAAACAATAAATATTAACAGTAAACATTACACTCAGAAGTTTCAAAAGAATAAAGACATTTCAAATGTCATATTATGTATATATACAGTGTTGTAACAATGTGCAAATAGTTAAAGTACAAATGGGAAAATAAATAAACATAAATATGGGTTGTATTTACAATGGTGTTTGTTCTTCACTGGTTGCCCTTTTCTTGTGGCAACAGGTCACAAATCTTGCAGCTGTGATGGCACACTGTGGTTTTTCACCCAGTAGATAAGGGAGTTTATCAGAATTGGGTTTGTTTTCGAATTCTTTGTGGATCGCTGTAATCTGAGGGAAATATGTGTCTCTAATATGGTCATACATTTGGCAGGAGGTTAGGAAGTGCAGCTCAGTTTCCACCTCATTTTGTGGGCAGTGTGCACATAGCCTGTCTTCTCTTGAGAGCCAGGTCTGCCTACGGCGGCCTTTCTCAATAGCAAGGCTATGCTCACTGAGTCTGTACATAGTCAAAGCTTTCCTTAAGTTTGGGTCAGTCACAGTGGTCAGGTATTCTGCCACTGTGTACTCTCTGTTTAGGGCCAAATAGCATTCTAGTTTGCTCTGTTTATTTGTTTGTTCTTTCCAATGTGTCAAGTAATTCTCTTTTTGTTTTCTCATGATTTGGTTGGGTCTAATTGTGTTGTTGTTGTTGTTGTTGTCCTGGGGCTGTGTGGGGTCTGTTTGTGTTTGTGAACAGAGCCCCAGGACAAGCTTACTTAGGGGACTCTTCTCCAAGTTCATATCTCTGTAGGTGATGGCTTTGTTATGGAAGGTTTGGGAATCGCTTCCTTTTAAGTGGTTATAGAATTTAACGGCTCTTTTCTGGATTTTGATAATTAGCGGGTATTGGCCTAATTCTGCTCTGCATGCATTATTTGGTGTTTTACGTTGTACGCGGAGGATGTTTTTGCAGAATTCTGCATGCAGAGTCTCAATTTGGTGTTTGTCCCATTTTGTGAATTCTTGGTTGGTGAGCGGACCCCAGACCTCAGAACCATAAAGGGCAATGGGTTCTATAACTGATTCAAGTATTTTTAGCCAGATCCTAATTGGTATGTCAAATTTTATGTTCCTTTTGATGGCATAGAAGGCCCTTCTTGCCTTGTCTCTCAGATCGTTCACAGCTTTGTGGAAGTTACCTGTGGCGCTGATGTTTAGGCCGAGGTATGTATAGTTTTTTGTGTGCTCTAGGGCAACGGTGTCTAGATGGAATTTGTATTTGTGGTCCTGGCAACTGGACCTTTTTTGGAACACCATTATTTTTGTCTTACTGAGATTTACTGTCAGGGCCCAGGTCTGACAGAATCTGTGCAGAAGATCTAGGTGCTGCTGTAGGCCCTCCTTGGTTGGTGACAGAAGCACCAGATCATCAGCAAACAGAAGACATTTGACTTCAGATTCTAGTAGGGTGAGGCCGGGTGCTGCAGACTGTTCTAGTGCCCTCGCCAATTCGTTGATATATATGTTGAAGAGCGTGGGGCTTAAACTGCATCCCTGTCTCACCCCACGGCCCTGTGGAAAGAAATGTGTGTGTTTTTTGCCAATTTTAACCGCACACTTGTTGTTTGTGTACATGGATTTTATAATGTCGTATGTTTTTCCCCCAACCCCACTTTCCATCAATTTGTATAGCAGACCCTCATGCCAAATTGAGTCAAAAGCTTTTTTTAAATCAACAAAGCATGAGAAGACTTTGCCTTTGTTTTGGTTTGTTTGTTTGTCAATTAGGGTGTGCAGGGTGAATACGTGGTCTGTCGTACGGTAATTTGGTAAAAAGCCAATTTGACATTTGCTCAGTACATTGTTTTCACTGAGGAAATGAACTAGTCTGCTGTTAATGATAATGCAGAGGATTTTCCCAAGGTTGCTGTTAACGCATATCCCACGGTAGTTATTGGGGTCAAATTTGTCTCCACTTTTGTGGATTGGGTTGATCAGTCCTTGGTTCCAAATATTGGGGAAGATGCCAGAGCTAAGGATGATGTTAAAGAGTTTAAGTATAGCTAATTGAAATTTGTGGTCTGTATATTTTATCATTTCATTGAGGATACCATCAACACCACCATCTCTCTCTCTCTCTCTCTCTCTCTCTCTCTCTCTCTCTCTCTCTCTTTTTCCCTCCTCCCCCCATCTGCTAGACTCCCTTTCCTTGTCATGTAACCGTGGTGACAGGCTTTGGGGACAGTAGCCTTGGTGTGGCGCCAGGCAGGAAGCAGCTGACTGCTGAGAGGAAGCTGGAAGTGACCTAAAAAGAACAACTGAGTATAAAGGAGGAGAGGAGACTGTCTGTGTACGACTATAGACCAGACTCCATTACACTATAGACCAGACTCCATTACACTATAGACCAGACTCCATTACACTATAGACCAGACTCCATTACACTATAGACCAGACTCCATTACACTATAGACCAGACTCCATTACACTATAGACCAGACTCCATTACACTATAGACCAGACTCCATTACACTATAGACCAGACTCCATTACACTATAGACCAGACTCCATTACACTATAGAACAGACTCCATTACACTATAGAACAGACTCCATTACACTATAGAACAGACTCCATTACACTATAGACCAGACTCCATTACACTATAGACCAGACTCCATTACACTATAGACCAGACTCCATTACACTATAGACCAGACTCCATTACACTATAGACCAGACTCCATTACACTATAGACCAGACTCCATTACACTATAGACCAGACTCCATTACACTATAGACCAGACTCCATTACACTATAGACCAGACTCCATTACACTATAGACCAGACTCCATTACACTATAGACCAGACTCCATTACACTATAGACCAGACTCCATTACACTATAGACCAGACTCCATTACACTATAGACCAGACTCCATTACACAATAGACCAGACTCCATTACACTATAGACCAGACTCCATTACACTATAGACCAGACTCCATTACACTATAGACCAGACTCCATTACACTATAGACCAGACTCCATTACACTATAGACCAGACTCCATTACACTATAGACCAGACTCCATTACACTATAGACCAGACTCCATTACACTATAGACCAGACTCCATTACACTATAGACCAGACTCCATTACACTATAGACCAGACTCCATTACACTATAGACCAGACTCCATTACACAATAGACCAGACTCCATTACACTATAGACCAGACTCCATTACACTATAGACCAGACTCCATTACACTATAGACCAGACTCCATTACACTATAGACCAGACTCCATTACACTATAGACCAGACTCCATTACACTATAGACCAGACTCCATTACACTATAGACCAGACTCCATTACACTATAGACCAGACTCCATTACACTATAGACCAGACTCCATTACACTATAGAACAGACTCCATTACACTATAGACCAGACTCCATTACACTATAGACCAGACTCCATTACACTATAGACCAGACTCCATTACACTATAGACCAGACTCCATTACACTATAGACCATACTCCATTACACTATAGACCAGACTCCATTACACTATAGAACAGACTCCATTACACTATAGAACAGACTCCATTACACTATAGAACAGACTCCATTACACTATAGACCAGACTCCATTACACTATAGACCAGACTCCATTACACTATAGACCAGACTCCATTACACTATAGACCAGACTCCATTACACTATAGACCAGACTCCATTACACAATAGACCAGACTCCATTACACAATAGACCAGACTCCATTACACTATAGACCAGACTCCATTACACTATAGACCAGACTCCATTACACTATAGACCAGACTCCATTACACTATAGACCAGACTCCATTACACTATAGACCAGACTCCATTACACTATAGACCAGACTCCATTACACTATAGACCAGACTCCATTACACTATAGACCAGACTCCATTACACTATAGAACAGACTCCATTACACTATAGACCAGACTCCATTACACTATAGACCAGACTCCATTACACTATAGACCAGACTCCATTACACTATAGACCAGACTCCATTACACTATAGACCATACTCCATTACACTATAGACCAGACTCCATTACACTATAGACCAGACTCCATTACACTATAGACCAGACTCCATTACACTATAGACCAGACTCCATTACACTATAGACCAGACTCCATTACACTATAGACCAGACTCCATTACACTATAGACCAGACTCCATTACACTATAGACCAGACTCCATTACACTATAGACCAGACTCCATTACACTATAGACCAGACTCCATTACACTATAGACCAGACTCCATTACACTATAGACCAGACTCCATTACACTATAGACCAGACTATTGTTACATTATAGAGTTATATTGATCCATTGGTCTGTGTAAAACCAAAGAATTTACAGCTGTGCCATACAGATTGCAAAATAGTTGGGAAGAGATTTTAAATGTACAGAATCCATGGCACATGGTTAATTTAAATTATCATACAAAATTCTTGCAACCAATAGAATGTTATATATACTGTATATTGGGGTTACAACCATCCCAGCTCTGCAGATTTTCCTGCGAAGAGACAGAATCATTAGATTATTTGTTTTGGTACTGTCCATATGTAGCTTGTTTTTGGACACAGGTCCAGGAATGGCTGAAGAATTGCAACATTTACCTGGAGCTAACCCTGCAGATAGCACAACTGGGTGATCTGAAAAGTCCTAGTCAATCGATCAATAATATAATAACACTCTTAGCAACATTTTTTTATCTTTAATTTACAATCTCTATAAACTACGAGAATAGAATGGTTCAGAAGTTTTGTGAAACATCACAGCACAGTTGAAAAATACATGACGAATAGAAGTCAAAACTGGATGGTGTTCAGAGACAGATGGGAGGGGTTGAGGGGAGCTGAAGGCTGGGACTAAAAACAAACAAAAGATAACTAATGTAAAATATAATGTGATAAAAAAATAAAATATAAAGCCCAAGTGTTGTTGTCCATTAGCTTACTCCAATTAGGGGAGGGGTGGTATGGTTAGGGGGAGGGGTGGTATGGTTAGGGGGAGGGGTGGTAGGGTTAGGGGGAGGGGTGGTAGGGTTAGGGGGAGGGGTGGTAGGGTTAGGGGTAGGGGTGGTAGGGTTAGGGGGAGGGGTGGTAGGGTTAGGGGGAGGGGTGGTATGGTTAGGGGGAGGGGTGGTATGGTTAGGGGGAGGGGTGGTATGGTTAGGGGGAGGGTTGGTAGGGTTAGGGGGAGGGGTGGGAGGGTTAGGGGGAGGGGTGGTAGGGTTAGGGGGAGGGGTGGTATGGTTAGGGGGAGGGGTGGTAGGGTTAGGGGGAGGGGTGGGAGGGTTAGGGGGAGGGGTGGTAGGGTTAGGGGGAGGGGTGGTATGGTTAGGGGGAGGGGTGGTAGGGTTAGGGGGAGGGGTGGTATGGTTAGGGGGAGGGGTGGTAGGGTTAGGGGGAGGGGTGGTAGGGTTAGGGGGAGGGGTGGTATGGTTAGGGGGAAATAATAAAGAAGGAAAATATAGTAATGGATCAATATAACTCTATAATGTAACAATAGTCTGGTGTTACACAGAGCAATGGATCAATATAACTCTATAATGTAACAATAGTCTGGTGTTACACAGAGCAATGGATCAATGTAACTCTGTAATGTCTCAGAAACAATAGTCTGGTATAAATATAACACCCAACACCCATTACAATCCATGGTAGGGATGGTAATAAAAAACTGGAAAAATACAACAATTGATTTTAAAAAATAAACTACAAATACACAAGGATATTGGAAATGTAATCAAAGCCTATTGGATGATAACTTGTTTTTAACTAGGACAGAGGAATTTAAGTGATTTTTCCCGACATAACATAGGTACAGCAAATCCTCTGATTGTATGGGACACTTTTAAATGTGCTTTTAGATGCAATGCAATGACATACTCATCTTTAAAACAAAAGCAATTTAGGTCAAAAGAGTCCATACTAACAAAGGAAATAGAAGGTCTAACAGAACAGATAGATACCAATAAAAACTGTAACATAGAGGCTCAGAATAAATTAGAGGAAAAACTAAAAGAAATGGAGGAACTTATTCAAGAAAGATCAAGTGTAATATATTATAAAAATAAAGCAAACTGGATGGAATATGTGGAAAAACTTTTTTTAAATCTTCAACATAGAAATGCTACCAAAAATAATTTACTGAAACGTATTACAAATAACAGAGTCACCCATGATTCACCCAAAAATATTTTGAAAGAGGAAGCTAAGTAATTTAAGCATATGTTTTCGTTTCAGTCTCTTCCATCTCCATTAACCGAAGATAATTGTATGGATTTGTTTTCTATTAATAATGTAAAATGAACAGCCATACAGAAAGACTCATGTGAATTAATTACAGAGGAGGAACTTCTTGATGCAATTAAAGCCTTTAAGTCCTTGAAGTCTATGGATGCGACCCAGACGTTCGTTCTAAATGTTCTATTCCCATACTGGCTGGCAACGTTCTTATCCCTTGCTTGCTAGCTAGCCAACTACGGCTAACACAGTCAGGTCAAACAGTGCAGCCAGAATAACAACAGTAGCTGCATTTGCATTTGTTTAAGCTGTTTTCTAGTGACATTTATTTGGATGCATCCATAACAATGAGCTAATGAGGCGTGATTTCGCCTGGCATAGAAAATGTGCTCTCTCGTCAGGACACTGTTGTTCAGAGGAGCTAGCCAACAACACAGCCAACACAATCGCTTCAAACTGAAGCTGAAAAGACTGCAAACTAGCTGCACTTAGTTTCATTTGACCTGTTTTCTATTGACATTTCTTTGTATATACAGTGCCGTCAGAAAGTATTCAGACCCCTTGAACTTTTCCACATTTTGTTACGTTACAGCCTTATTATAAAAATGATTAAATTGCTTTTTTCCCTCTTCAATCTACACACAATACCCCATAATGCTATTTTCAGGTCTCTCCAGAGATGTTAGATCGGGTTCAAGTCCGGGATCTGGCTGGGCCACTCAAGGACATTCAGAGACTTGTCCTGAAGCCACTCCTGCGTTGTCTTGGCTGTGTGCTTAAGGTCGTTGTCCTGTTGGAAAGTGAACCTTCGCCCCAGTCTGAGGACCTGAGCGCTCTGGAGCAGGTTTTCATCAAGGATCTCTGTACTTTGCTCTGTTCATCTTTTCCTCGATCCTGACTAGTCTCCCAGTCCCTGCCGCTGAAAAACATCCATGCTTCACCGTAGGGATGGTGCAAGGTTTCCTCCAGACATGATGCTGGGCATTCAGGCCAAAGAGTTCAATCTTGGTTTCATCAGACCAGAGAATCTTGTTTCTCATGGTCTGAAAGTCTTTATGTGCCTTTTGGCAAACTCCAAGCAGGCTGTCATGTGCCTTTTACTGAGGAGTGGCTTCCGTCTGGCCACTCTACCATAAAGGCCTGATGGGTGGGGTGCTGCAGAGATGGTTGTTCTTCTGGAAGGTTCTCCCATCTCCACAGAGGAATTCTAGAGCTCTGACAGAGTGACCATCGGGTTCTTGGTCACCTCCCTGACCACCTCCTTGACCACCTCCCTGACTCTCCCGATTGCTCAGTTTGGCCGGGGGGCCAGCTCTAGGAAGAGTCTTGGTGGTTCCAAACTTCTTCCATTTAAGAATGATGGAGGCCACTGTGTTCTTGGGGACCTTCAATGCTGCAGAAATATTTTGGTACCCTTCCCCAGATCTGTGCCTCGACACAATCCTGTCTCGGAGCCCTACGGACAATTCCTTTGACCTCATGGCTTGGTTTTTGCTCTGACATGCACTGTCAACTGTGGGACCTTATATAGAGAGGTGTGTGCCTTTCCAAATAATGTCCAATCAATTGAATTGACCTCAGGTGGACTCCAATCAAGTTGTAGAAACATCTCAAGGGTGATCAATGGAAACAGGATGCACCTGAGCTCAATTTCGAAACTCATAGCAAAGGGTCTGAATGCTAATGTAAATAAGGTATTTCTGTTTTTAACATTCTAAAAACCAGTTTTCACTTTGTCATTATGGAATATTGTCTGTATATTGCTGAGGATTTGTTTATATTTAATCAATTTTAGAGTAAGGCTGTAACGAAACAAAATGTGGAAAAAGTCAAGGGGTCTGAATACTTTCCTAAGGCACTGTATCCATAAACATTATGCTAATTCATGATTTCGACTGACTGAGAAAATCTGCCACACTTATTTGACAATATATATAATAAATTATCAACCCTGCAAGCAATTCAAGACATTATTATTATGGTGGAGGATTATAATACTGTTTTAAATAGCTCAATGGACCGTAAAGGAAATCACATCACAAACAATGGTGAATGTCATGTTTACATTAGAACTAGTAGATATATGGAGGCTTAAATATCCTGATCTAGTGAGATATACATGGCGGAGACTCAATCAAGCTAGACGTATTGACTTCTTTCTTATCTCATTCTCGTTGGCACCAAAAGTTTAAAAAGTGTTGATAGGGGACAGAATGTGGTCGGACCATCATATAATTGGCATATACATTACTCTTACTGAATTTCCACGTGGGCGAGGATATTGGACATTTAATCAAAGCCTATTGGATGATAATTTATTTATAATTAGATTTTTTCCGACATAACATAGGTACAGCAAATCCCCTTATTGTATGGGACACCTTTAAATGTGCATTTAGAGTTATGCAATTCAGTACTCATCTCGAAAACCAAAGCAATTTAGGTCAAAAGAGTTTATATTAACAAAGGAAATAGAAAGTCTAACAGAACAGATAGATGGCAATAGAAACTAGGAAAAACAAAAATAAATGGAGAAACTTATTCAAGAAAGATCAAGTGTAATATATTATAAAAATAAAGCAAACTGGATGGAATATGGGGAAAAATGCACAAAATAATTTTTTTATCTTCAACATAGGAATGCTACCAAAAATAATTTCATGAAATTGGTTACAATTGACGGAGTCACCCATGATTCACCAAATTTTATTTTGAAGGTGGAAACAAGGTACTTTAAGCATATGTTTTCTTTCAGTCGCCTCCATCTCCTCTAACTGAAGCTAATTGTCGAGATTTGTTTTCTATTGATAATGTAAAATTAACAGCCACACAGAAAGACTCATGTGAAGGTGAAATTACAGAGGAGGAACTTCTGGATGCAATTAAAGACTTTAAGTCTGGGAAAACTCCAGGGTTGGATGGCATACCAGTCGAGGTATTCCAAACCTTTTTTGATATACTAAGCGGACCGTTATTAGCATGTTTTAATCACTCCTATGTAAATGGTAGATTATCTGACACTCAAGAAGAAGGTCTGATCTCATTATTACTGAAACAGGATACAAGTGGAAAATTTAAAGATCCAGTCCATTTAAAATATTGGAGGCCCCTTACACTTCAGTGTTGTGATGCAAAAATTCTAGCAAAATGTATAGCGCATAGAATTAAAAAGGTATTGGCGGATATTATTCATTCTAATCAGACAGGTTTTTTACATGGAAGATACATTGGAGATAATATAAGGCAAGAATTGGAAACAATAGAACACTATGGAAAATATGGGAAACCAGGCCTGCTATTCATAGCAGACTTCGAAAAGGCATTTGATAAAGTACGACTGGGGTTTAAATATAAATGCCTGGAGCATTTATTTCAATTCTGGATAATCTCTTATAAAATGGGTCAAAATCATGTATAGTAACCCTAGGTATAAAATAGTAAATAATGGCTATTTCTCAGAAAGTTTTAAACTGTCAAGAGGCGTGAACCAAGGTTGTCCACTATCGGCATATCTATTTATTGTGGCCATCAAGATGTTAGCTATTAAAATCAGATCCAATAATAATATCAGTAATATATAATTTGCAAATAAATTCATAAAAAATCCTACAATGTGATTTTCTGGATTTTTTTTCCTAATTTTGTCTGTCATAGTTGACGTGTACCTATGATGAAAGTTACAGGCCTCTCTCATCTTTTTAAGTGGGAGAACTTGCACAATTGGTGGCTGACTAAATACTTTTTTTCCCCACTGTTTATTACGTATTGGATCACTAAAAAATTTCAATTTTTACATTACCATGTAGTTTACCAATAAAATGGTCTGATGGTGATGTGGATATACTCGGAATACATATCCCAAAGGAAATAAATGATCTCACTTCAATACATTTTAATAGAAAGTTAGCAAAAATAGATAAGATTTTGCTACCATGGAAAGGTAAATACCTGTCAATTTGTGGGAAAATCATCCTGATTAACTCTTTAGTATTATCCCAGTTTACCTATTTGCTTATGGTCTTGCCTACTCCTAGCGAACAGTTTTTTAAATTATATGAGAAAAAAATATTTTATTTTATTTGGAACAGCAAGCCAAACAAAATTAAAAGGGCCTATTTATATCATGAATATGAATTCGGAGGACATAAATTATTAAATATTAAAGCATTAGACCTATCACTAAAAGCTTCAGTCATACAAAAGTTATACTTAAATCCGAACTGGTTCTCAAGCAAATTAGTAAGATTGTCTCACCCAATGTTCAAGAATGGCCTTTTTCCCTTTATTCAGATTACAACCTCTCACTTTCAGTTATTTGAAAAGGAAATAATCTCCCAAATATCACTATTTCTAAAACAAGCCATAGAAAGTTGGTTGCAATTTCAATTTAATCGTCCAGAAACGACAGAACAAATAATGCAACAAATATTGTGGCTAAATTCAAATATACTAATTTACAAAAAACTTTTATTTTTTGACAAAATGTTTAAAAAATGTGTAATCTTCGTAAATGATATCATCGGTAGCACTGGTGGAGTTATGTCACACATGCAGCTAACAAAAACATATGGAAATGTCTGCTCTACCCAAAATTACAACCAAATAATTGCAGCATTACCGCAAAAGTGGAAGAGGAAAGTGGAAGGGGGAGAAAGTAAGGAACTTGTCTGTCGGCCTTGCATTAAAGAATATCATTGGTTAAGGAAAACTGTGATAAATAAAAAAGTATGTCAGTTTCATTTAAGGACCAAAGGATTGACAGCCGTCCCATATAGATTGCAAAAATAGTTGGGAAGAGATTTTTGACATACCGATCCCATGGCATAATGTTTATGAACTGACACGCAAAACGACACCGGATTCAAAAATTAGAATCTTTCAATTTAAATTATTATATAAAATTCTTGCTACCAATAGAATGTTATTTGTATGGGGGATACAATCTTCCCAGCTCTGCAGATTTAGCTGTGAAGAGACAGAATCATTAGATCATTTGTTTTGGTTCTGTCCATTTGTAGCTTGTTTTTGGACATAGGTCCAGGAATGGCTAAAGGATTGCAATATTTACTTGGAGCTAACCTTGCAGATAGCATTACTGGGTGATCTGAAAAGTCATAGTCAATCGATCAATAATATTATAATACTTTTAGCAAAAATGTTTAAGCAATCTGTAGAAGCAATGAGAATAGAAAGGTTCAGAATTTTTGTAAAACATCAGAGTACAGTTGAATATATATGGCAAATAGAAATCCATGAAAATGATCGGAGAGGTTGAGAGTAGAAGAAGTTCAGGAGCAAAATCAAATATAATAGAATTATTGTAAAATTGACTGTGTCCATAAAATGTAGATAGTAAGTATAGGCTGGAAGTAGAGGCCTAAGCATTGTTGTTCACTAATTTACCCCAAGTAGGGAAAGGAAGGCGGGGTTGGAAAGTAATAAAGGGGAGTATATATATATATAAAACATGGGGGATTGGAAGTGATGCAGACAATTACATTGATGGAAGATACAATCTATCTGAATATTAAGCTGATCTACCCCCCAAAAATAAAAAATAAAATAGTCTGGTTTTACACAGAGCAATGGATCAATATAATTGATTATAATTATATTTATCCATTGCTCTTTGTAAGACCAGACTATTGTTACATTATTTGACATGTTATTATCAGTTAGAGACAGACAGGGTCGTTTTAGAGACAGACAGGTTAGTTTTAGAGAGAGAGGGTCGTTTTAGAGACAGGCAGGGTAGTTTTAGAGAGAGAGACAGGGTCGTTTTAGAGAGAGAGGGTAGTTTTAGAGAGAGAGACAGGGTAGTTTTAGAGAGAGAGACAGGGTAGTTTTAGAGAGAGAGACAGGGTAGTTTTAGAGAGAGAGACAGGGTAGTTTTAGAGACAGACAGGGTAGTTTTAGAGAGAGACAGGGTAGTTTTAGAGACAGACAGGGTAGTTTTAGAGACAGACAGGGTAGTTTTAGAGAGAGAAAGGGTAGTTTTAGAGACAGACAGGGTAGTTTTAGAGAGAGACAGGGTAGGTTTAGAGAGAGAGACAGGGTCGTTTTAGAGAGAGACAGGGTAGTTTTAGAGACAGACAGGGTAGTTTTAGAGAGAGAGACAGGGTAGTTCTAGAGAGAGACAGGTTAGTTTTAGAGACAGACAGGGTTGTTTTAGAGAGAGACAGGGTAGTTTTAGAGAGAGAGACAGGGTCGTTTTAGAGAGAGACAGGGTAGTTTTAGAGACAGACAGGGTTGTTTTAGAGAGAGAGACAGGGTAGTTTTAGAGAGAGAGACAGGGTAGTTTTAGAGAGAGAGACAGGGTAGTTTTAGAGAGAGAGACAGGGTAGTTTTAGAGAGAGAGAGACAGGGTAGTTTTAGAGAGAGAGACAGGGTAGTTTTAGAGAGAGAAACAGGGTAGTTTTAGAGAGAGAGACAGGGTAGTTTTAGAGACAGACAGGGTAGTTTTAGAGAGAGACAGGGTAGTTTTAGAGACAGACAGGGTAGTTTTAGAGACAGACAGGGTAGTTTTAGAGAGAGAAAGGGTAGTTTTAGAGACAGACAGGGTAGTTTTAGAGAGAGACAGGGTAGGTTTAGAGAGAGAGACAGGGTCGTTTTAGAGAGAGACAGGGTAGTTTTAGAGACAGACAGGGTAGTTTTAGAGAGAGAGACAGGGTCGTTTTAGAGAGAGACAGGGTAGTTCTAGAGAGAGACAGGGTAGTTTTAGAGACAGACAGGGTTGTTTTAGAGAGAGAGACAGGGTAGTTTTAGAGAGAGAGACAGGGTAGTTTTAGAGAGAGACAGGGTAGTTTTAGAGACAGACAGGGTTGTTTTAGAGAGAGAGACAGGGTAGTTTTAGAGAGAGAGACAGGGTAGTTTTAGAGAGAGAGACAGGGTAGTTTTAGAGAGAGAGACAGGGTCGTTTTAGAGAGAGAGACAGGGTCGTTTTAGAGAGAGAGACAGGGTCGTTTTAGAGACAGACAGGGTAGTTTTAGAGAGAGACAGGGTAGTTTTAGAGAGAGAGACAGGGTAGTTTTAGAGACAGACAGGGTCGTTTTAGAGACAGACAGGGTCGTTTTAGAGACAGACAGGGTAGTTTTAGAGAGAGAGACAGGGTAGTTTTAGAGAGACAGACAGGGTCGTTTTAGAGAGAGACAGGGTAGTTTTAGAGACAGACAGGGTAGTTTTAGAGAGAAACAGGGTAGTTTTAGAGAGAGACAGGGTCGTTTTAGAGACAGACAGGGTAGTTTTAGAGAGAGAGACAGGGTAGTTTTAGAGAGACAGACAGGGTAGTTTTAGAGAGAGACAGGGTAGTTTTAGAGAGAGACAGGGTAGTTTTAGAGAGAGAGACAGGGTAGTTTTAGAGACAGACAGGGTAGTTTTAGAGAGAGAGACAGGGTCGTTTTAGAGAGACAGGGTAGTTTTAGAGAGAGAGACAGGGTAGTTTTAGAGAGAGAGACAGGGTAGTTTTAGAGAGACAGGGTAGTTTTAGAGAGAGAGACAGGGTAGTTTTACAGAGAAACAGGGTAGTTTTAGAGACAGACAGAGCAGACGGTCGAATGGACGGACAGACAGGCAGTGTTGGACCCTCTCTCCCTCTCTCTCCCCCCCTCTCTCTTCCCTCTCTCTCCCACCCCTCTCTCTCTCCCTCTCTCTCATCACCTATTCACATGCATAATTCTCTTTGAAGTCAGTCAGCCCTCCAACAGCTCTTCTATTTCCAATGTTTCCACGTAGGGCAGTTAGAAAAGTTAATAGGATTCTGGTCCTAGTGGTGCATAGCATCAGCTGTGTCCCAAAATGCAGTACCTTTTCCCTATATAGTGCAGTACCTTTTCCCTATATAGTGCAGTACTTTTTCCATATATAGTGCAGTACTTTTTCCCTATATAGTGCAGTACTTTTTCCCTATATAGTGCAGTACCTTTTCCCTATATAGTGCAGTACTTTTTCCCTATATATTGCAGTACTTTTTCCCTATATAGTGCAGTACTTTTTCCCTATATAGTGCAGTACCTTTTCCCTATATAGTGCAGTACCTTTTCCCCATATATTGCAGTACTTTTTCCCTATATAGTGCAGTACTTTTTCCCTATATAGTGCAGTACCTTTTCCCTATATAGTGCAGTACTTTTTACCAGGGCTAACCTGGAAATAGGGTGCAATTTCAAATCAAATCAAATTTTATTGGTCACATACACGTGTTTAGCTGATGTTGTTGCGGGTGTAGTGAAATGCTTGTGCTTCTAGCTCCGACAGTACAGTAATATCTAACAAGTAATACAATGGCTTGCGAAGGTATTCACCCCCCCTTGGCATTTTTCCTATTTTGTTGCCTTACAACCTGGAATTATAATGGATTTTGGGGGGGTTTGTATCATTTGATTTACACAACATGCCTACCACTTTGAAGATGCAAAATATGTTTTATTGCGAAACAAAAAAACAGAACTTGAGTGTGCATAACTATTCACCCCCCCCCCCAAAGTCAATACTTTGCAGAGCCACCTTTTGCAGCAATTACAGCTGCAAGTCTCTTGGGGTATGTCTCTATAAGCTTGGCACATCTAGCCACTGGGATTTTTGCCCATTCTTCAAGGCAAAACTGCTCCAGCTCCTTCAAGTTGGATGGGTTCCGCTGGTGTACAGCAATCTTTAAGTCATACCATAGATTCTTGAGGTCTGGGCTTTGACTAGGCCATTCCAAGACGTTTACATGTTTCCCCTTAAACCACTCGAGTGTTGCTTTAGCAGTATGCTTAGGGTCATTGTCCTGCTGGAAGGTGAACCTCCGTCCCAGTCTCAAATCTCTGAAAGACTGAAACAGATTTCCCTCAAGAATTTCCCTGTATTTAGCGTCATCCATCATTCCTTCAATTCTGACCAGTTTCCCAGTCAGCATGATGCTGCCACCACCATGCTTCACTGTGGGGATGGTGTTCTCGGGGTGATGAGAGGTGTTGGGTTTGCGCCAGACATAGCATTTTCCTTGATGGCCAAAAAGCTCAATTTTAGTCTCATTTGACCAGAGTACCTTCTTCCATATGTTAGGGGAGTCTCCCACATGCCTTTTGGCGAACACCAAACGTGTTTGCTTATTTTTTTATTTAAGTAATGGCTTTTTTTCTGGCCACTCTTCCGTAAAGCCCAGCTCTGTGGAGTGTACGGCTTAAAGTGGTCCTATGGACAGATACTCTAATCTCTGCTGTGGAGCTTTGCAGCTCCTTCAGGGTTATCTTTGATCTCTTTGTTGCCTCTCTGATTATTGCCCTCCGTGCCTGGTCCCAAAGTTTTGGTGGGCGGCCCTCTCTTGGCAGGTTTGTTGTGGTGCCATATTCTTTCCATTTTTTAATAATGGATTTAATGGTGCTCCGTGGGATGTTCAAAGTTTCTGATATTTTTTTATAACCCAACCCTGATCTATACTTCTCCACAACTTTGTCCCTGACCTGTTTGGATAGCTCCTTGGTGTTCATGGTGCCGCTTGTTTGGTGGTGCCCCTTGCTTAGTGGTGTTGCAGACTCTGGGGTCTTTCAGAACAGGTGTATACATACTGAGATCATGTGACACTTAGATTGCACACAGGTGGACTTTATTTAACTAAGTATGTGACTTCTGAAGGTAATTGGTTGCACCAGATCTTATTTAGGGGCTTCATAGCAAAGGGGGTGAATACATATGCACGCACCACTTTTCCGTTATTTAGTTATTTTTTTTCATTTCACTTCACCAATTTGGACTATTTTGTGTATGTCCATTACATGAAATCCAAATAAAAATCTATTTAAATTACAGGTTGTAATGCAACAAAATAGGAAAAAATGCAAATGGTGATGAATACTTTTGCAAGGCACTGTATTGCCTTAGCGAAGTGACTGCCTCGTGAATGATGTCATTACTGGTTAAAGAGAAGGCACCCATTTTTATATAAGAAGCTACTTCCATGGAAATGTTGATCAGTACAATAAAACAAGTCCCTAATGGGAGTGAAACAGATTGGTTGTCATCTGTAGCCTCATGAAATCTGCCAAAACAAGCTCAATAACTCAATGCATGGACACACTCCTATTGAATATGCATTCACCTGTATTGTGAACAGGCCTAGGCAACATCTTCATTCACCCAGTTCATCAATAGAGATTTACCATTCACATAAATTATTACTAATAATGTAGTTCGACATTTTTTTTTTTAAAGAGGAAAAAAAAAGTCTAATGATTTGTATAATTGGTTCGTTAATGTATACATGGTTGTAACTGGAAAATGTTATAAAAAAAAAATCGAATGTAATGATATTGAACTGAAAATATGCCCTACGATTGAACAGAATCTTGAGTGTATCTGGATCCATTATGGGACTTTAAAACGCCTTCTTTTTATGTCGTGGTATCGTTTTGGTATCGACTATCGTTTTGGTATCGAGTATTGATGTAAAAATTCTGGTATCGTGACAACACCTATACATATCTACGTCAACTACCTCGTACCCCTCGACATTAACGGGTCCTGGTACCCCGTGTATATAGCCAAGTCATCGTTACTCACCGTGTATTTATTCCTCCTGTTATTATTTTTCTATTATTTCTCTATTTTCTTTCTCTCTACATTGTTGGTCAGTAAGCATTTCGCTGTTAGTCTACACCTGTTGTTTTACGAAGCATGTGAGAAATAACATTTGATTTGATTTGACACCCAATGCACTGTCTGGCTGTTCTGAGTATCTGCAGTGGCTTTTTTGGGAAGTACACTATGACATCATTCATTTCTTTTAAATTATTATTTTTTAAGCAAAAGCAGTTTTCATACATTTTTTTTATTTGTCGGACAGATTTGAATTCATAAGAGGAGATTTAGTTTTAGGGGAGTTTTATAAAACAGCCTGTGGTGTACGCAGAAGCAGTTTTTCTGAGAAATTCATATTTTACAGAGAATGTCTTACCGTTATTTAATTCCAACTGATTTGAGACAGTGTTAGTGTGCATCCCAAATGGGATCCCTATTTCCCTATGAGCCCTGTTCAAAAGTAGTGCACTATAAAGGGTAAAGACTGCCATTTGGGACTCAAACTAGCCATCCAGAGAGACTGAATGACGCTGAGGTTTATGTCCCCTGGGCATCTCTTTGAGAAATGAGCTCGGTAACACACACACACACACACACACACACACACACACACACACACACACACACACACACACACACACACACACACACACACACACACACACACACACACACTGCTAATGGTTAGTGTAGCAGAGTAAACAGAGTGATGAGAGGTTTATGGATTCGTCACAATTCACTAGAAGAAGATATTTAAATGAGTGGGAATAAACAATGAGGGTTGACCGGGGTGACCATGGATGGGAAGGGTTTGCTGAGTATAAGACATCGACGTCACCCTGTGTCCCTGTCCCCTTCACTCCTCTTTCAGAGAGAGAGAGAGGGTGAGAGCGGGAGAGAGAGGAGAGCGGGGGGGAGAGGAGAGAGGGGGAGTGAGAGAGAGAGGGGGAGAGGGGGAGAGAGCGAGAGAGGGGGAGAGAGGAGAGCGGGGAGAAAGAGGAGAGAGAGAGAGAGAGAAGCAGAGTGGGAGGAGGGACAGAGCATCAACTGCAGCATAAAAATGAGAGAGGGGAGGGGTGATGAGGGAGAGTGAGGCAGGGAGGGAGTGAAGGAGAGAGAGAGGGAGAGATAGAGAGAGAGAGGGAGAGATAGAGAGAGAGAGGGAGAGATAGAGAGAGGGAGAGATAGAGAGAGGGGGAGAGATAGAGAGACGGAAGGAGCGTGTTAGAGCTTTCATTGATAAAGTAGCTCTCACCTCGCGCTGGTCTCTGTCTACAGCTGGAGTATGTACGGATGGACCTAGCAACAACACACACACACACACACACACACACACACACCCTCCGACACAGGTATCAACAGCACAACACACTCTCTCTCTCTCTCTTGCACCCCTACAGAGCTAAGCCTGCAACAGAAACAACACTGCAACAAAACCACAGCTAGCAGAGCCGATGCACAGGGACATAACAGCAGATCTGGGACCAGCAGATCTGGGACCAGCAGATCTGGGACCATAACAGCAGATCTGGGACCATAACAGCAGATCTGGGACCAGCAGATCTGGGACCATCAGATCAGGGACCATAACAGCAGATCTGGGACCAGCAGATCAGGGACCATAACAGCAGATCTGGGACCAGCAGATCAGGGACCATAACAGCAGATCTGGAACCATAACAGCAGATCAGGGACAATAACAACAGATCTGGGACCAGCAGATCTGGGACCATAACAGCAGATCTGGGACCAGCAGATCAGGGATCATAACA
>NW_028160413.1:0-22500 GCF_964263955.1 Coregonus lavaretus | reverse complement strand
ACCCTAAACCTAATTCTAACCCTAACACTAATTCTACCTTAACCCTAAACCCCTAGAAATAGCATTTGACCTCGTGGGGACTAACAAAATGTCCCAGTTAGTCAAATTGTTGTTTGTTTACTGTAGTTAAACACGTACACACACACACGTAGCAGAACAACTTCAATGCCTGAAGGAAGACAAGATAAACTAAAGTAAACCTTGTGGCTGCATCTATAAAGCTGTTGTTTCATGGTGGAAGGAAGCCCTGCCAGCTTCATCAGTAGCTCCATCTACACAGCTTGGTCTGATATCTGGATGTTTACTGGATGGACAACAGTAGTGACAATCTAGACTTAGGTTAGTATCTCTTCTTCCAACTTATTTTGTTGAATGACAGTTGTCTCTCTTTTCTCTTCCCCTCTCCTCTTCCCCTGTTTCCCCTCTCCCTGTCTCCCTCTCTCCTCACCTGTTCCCCTCTCCTCTCTCCTCCCCTGTTTCCCTCTCTCCTGTCTCCCTCTCTCCTCTTCCCGTTTTCCCTCTCCCTGTCCTCCTCTCCTCTTTCCCTGTTTCCCCTCTCCCTGTCTCCCTCTCCCTCTTTCTCCTCCTCTCTTTCCTCCCTCCCCTTTCTCCCCTCTTCTCCTCCTCTCTTTCCTGTCTCCCCCTCTTCAGGGTATCCGAGGAGTGGATGGAATCCAAGGTTCTAAGGGAAACTTGGTGAGTATGATGACTGAGACATTCTAGAACCCTAACTGTTCATTCTAGAACCATGTGTTTACATAAACTGGAAGTGTGTCAGAGTGGTATCCATGATGTAATTTCCTCTCGTTACAGGGACCTCCGGGGGAGCTGGGAGCATCCGGGCAGCAAGGAAACCCTGGGTTCCAGGTACACACATACACTCTAGTGATGCGCGGGTTGACTCATAACCCAGAGTCCCCGCGGTTATATCCGCGAGGCGGGCAGGTTGAATAAAGAGAAAACATTTAAAATCTTGTGCAATTCATATCTATAGGCTACATTGAGGTTTTCTTTCATTATTTCTATCTGCCGTTAGTCCGTAGCCTGAGCATAAGCTCCAGGGCAAAACTGTAGCGAGCCAAATACACAGCACTGAGCAAATAGGACAATGATGGAGTTGAATTCACCTAGAAGAAAAGATGTGAAATGGAGAGTTGAAAATAAATACAAGGGAGGACCAGAACAGTAGTCTAATGTTTTTGAGAAAGATGTGGCGAAGTGGTAAAAGAGGATGACGGCACGTCAAGGGAACTGATCAGACGGGTTAAACGGAATAGTAGCCTGTCTGAAATCTGGACCCTGACTCTAGGTCTATAACCTCTCACATAGCCTAATACAGTATTAACTCCTGCAGAATTAAGCATTTCTTGCGGTAAAATTATACACCAAATATGTACATTTTGACTCAGAAACAGGAGTGGAGAAATATTATTTATTTCTTTCAGCATCTTGACAGAATGAATGAGCGGTTAGGGACCGTTTGTAAAGGTGATAGTGCTATCTTTATCAGCATCATAAAAGCTGATCGTTTTTCAACCACATAAAATATGCATTCCAAGCCGAACTGAAATCTTATCAAAAACATGTTGGGCCTTTTTAACAGCTTTTAATTTCCTTAAAACCGGTCAAACTGATTTCATTTGGAAATTTTGCACGGAAAACCTTTCCCGTTTTGTTTAGAGTTATTGCATTTTCTCCCCGGTCCCTAAATGTCTTTGCTGTGCGAGAGAAGCAGAGATGGAAGAGGAAAGAGAACTAACTTTACCATGGCAACTAGATTGAAGCATTCATTCTATTGATTTATGACATTCTGGTGAGTAAGTCCTCTAGGGCAAAAAGTAATGACAGAAGAGAAGCTGCATGTATCTAATTATAGAACAAACAAATTATTGACTAACAAATAGCTTACCAACATTTCGGAAATTATAAGCAGAAACACAGGCCTATCTAAAAAGGTCTGTCCAAAACGTGTTACGCCATCTCTGACTGTACAGTGCATTTTCTATATTAGCGGGTTTGGGTCGGGTTCACTTTATCACATATAGTTGGGCTCTTGCAGATGGGTAATTAGCAATTGCGGGCGGGTGCGGGTGAACAAACCACTGACCTGCGCTTTACACACACACTCTTAACTCCCTCTCTCTGTCTGTCTCTAACAGGGTTTTCCTGGTCCTCAGGGCCTGGTAGGCTTGCCAGGAGTAAAGGTAGGACTGCCCTAAACATGTTGTCAACATATACTGCAGAGTAAACATGTCAAAGTAAAGGTAGCACTGTCCTTCATTTTCATTTTCAGTCATTTAGCAGACGCTCTTATCCAGAGCGACTTACAGGAGCAATTAGGGTTAAGTGCCTTGCTCAAGGGCACATCGACAGATTTTTCACCTAGTCGGCTCTGGGATTAGAACCAGCGACCTTTCGGTTACTGGCACAACGCTCTTACCCACTAAGCTACCTGCCGCCCTGTCCTAAACATGTTGTCAACATATACTGCAGAGTAAACATGTCAAAGTAAAGGTAGGACTGTCCTAAACATGTTGTCAACATATACTGCATATTAAACATGTCAAAGTAAAGGTAGGACTGTCCTAAACATGTTGTCAACATATACTGCAGAGTAAACATGTCAAAGTAAAGGTAGGACTGTCCTAAACATGTTGTCAACATATACTGCAGAGTAAACATGTCAAAGTAAAGGCAGGACTGTCCTAAACATGTTGTCAACATATACTGCATATTAAACATGTCAAAGTAAAAGGTGAGGTTGTGATTAAAACATGCCAACACAGAATGTATGAAATATGTCAATATATCAATATGTCATATACTGTATGTCAACATACTGTATATGAAACATGCCAACACACAGGAATATATGACAACATATATGAAACATGCCAACACACAGGAATATATGACAACATACAGTACCAGTCAAAAGTTTGGACACACCTACTCATTCAGAATAATAGTGAAGACATCAAAACTATGAAATAACACATATGGAATCATGTAGTAACCAAAAAGGTGTTAAACAAATCAAAATATATTTTATATTTGAGATTCTTCAAATAGCCACCCTTTGCCTTGATGACAGCTTTGCACACTCTTGGCATTCTCTCAACCAGCTTCACCTGGAATGCTTTTCCAACAGTCTTGAAGGAGTTCCCACATATGCTGAGCACTTGTTGGCTGCTTTTCCTTCACTCCGCCGTCCGACTCATCCCAAACCATCTCAATTGGGTTGAGGTCGGGGAACTGTGGAGGCCAGGTCATCTGATGCAGCACTCCATCACTCTCCTTGGTAAAATAGCCCTTACACAGCCTGGAGGTGTGTTGGGTCATTGTCCTGTTGAAAAACAAATGATAGTCCCACTAAGCCCAAACCAGATGGGATGGCGTATCGCTGCAGAATGCTATGGTAGCCATGCTGGTTAAGTGTGCCTTGAATTCTAAATAAATCACAGACAGTGTCACCAGCAAAGCACCCCCACACCATAACACCTCCTCCTCCATGCTTTACGGTGGGAACTACACATGCGGAGATCATCCGTTCACCCACACTACGTCTCTGTCACACTCTGGCTCCGGGACTGTGTAATTAGAGCCAGGGTTGTATTTCTTTTGGTGGTGTTGGGTATGGGTGTGTTTCATTTGTTTGTGTTTTGTGGTAATTGGTCTGGTGACTCCCAATCGGAGGTAACGAGTGTCAGCTGTCGGCTCGTTATCTCTGATTGGGAGCCATATTTATACTGTGTGTTTTTCACCTTGTGTTTGTGGGTTTTTGTTCCTGTTGTTGCTGTGTTCCAGTGTTCCGTGTTTTTGTCACTGAGGACGTTACGATCGTGTTTTGTTTCGTTTTCGTGTGTGCGCTTCTTTATAATAAAGTATGTACGCTTATCACGCTGCGCCTTGGTCCGCTCATTTTGAAGACGATCGTGACAGAAAAACCCACCACAAAAGGACCAAGCGGCGTGTCCAGCGGCAACAGTATCCACCTATAAAGGATTCGTGGACATGGGAGGAGATACTGGCTGGAGAGGGTCCTTGGGCACAACCGGGAGAATATCGCCGCCCTCGTGAAGAGCTGGAGGCAGCGAAAGCCGAGAGGAGGTGGTATGAGGAGGCAGCACGGAGTCGAGGCTGGAAGCCCGTGGACGAGAGGCAACCCCAAGAAATTTTTTGGGGGGGGGTACATGGCTTGGGCGGCTGGGCAGCAGGAGGCTGCCACAGGTAGACGTGGAGAGAAGGCTACCGGAGTACGGGAGCCATTGGCGAGTAGAGGGAGGGATGTTGTTGTGGCACGGCGTGAGAGACTGAGGTGTGTTACCAGTCCGGTCCGGCCCGTTCCTGAGCCCCGGTTAAGGCCAGTGGTGTGTGTTCCCAGTACGGACCGGCCTGTTGTTACTCCACGCATCAAGCCCACGGTGTGCGTCGCCAGCCCAGCCCGGCCTGTTCCTGCGCCACGTAGGAAACCTACGGTGTGCGTCGCCAGCCCAGCCCGGCCGGTTCCTGTGCCACGTACGAAGCCTACGGTATGCGTCGCCAGCCCGGCCCGGCCTGTTCCTGCCACTCGCACCAAACCAGGGGTGCGAGTCGCCAGCCTGGTCCAGCCCGTTCCTGCTATTCGCACCAAGCCTCCTGTGTGTCCCCAGAGTCCTGTGCGTCCTGTTGCTGCTCCCCGCACTAGCCCTGAGATGCGTGTCCTCAGCCAGGGACCACCAGTTCCGGCACCACGTACTAGGCCGTATGTGCGTCCCCAGGGTCCAGCATGCCCTGTTGCTACTCCCCGCACTAGCCCTGAGATGCGTGTCCTCAGCCCGGGACCACCAGTTCCGGCACCACGCACTAGGCCGTATGTGCGTCCCCAGGGTCCAGCATGCCCTGTTGCTTCTCCCCGCACTAGCCCTGAGATGCGTGTCCTCAGCCCGGTACCTCCAGTTCCGGCACCACGCACCAGGCCTACGGTGCGCCTCAGACGGCCAGAGTCTGCCGTCTGCCCAACGGGGCCTGAACTGCCCGTCTGCCCAAAGCCTGCAAAGCCGCCCGTCTGCCATGAGCCATCAGAGCCGTCCGCCAGACCGGAGCCGCTAGAGCCTTCCGCCAGACAGGATCAGCCAGAGCCTTCTGCCAGACAGGATCAGCCAGAGCCTTCTGCCAGACAGGATCAGCCAGAGCCTTCTGCCAGACAGGATCAGCCAGAGCCTTCTGCCAGACAGGATCAGCCAGAGCCTTCCGCCAGACAGGATCAGCCAGAGCCTTCCGCCAGACAGGATCAGCCAGAGCCTTCCGCCAGCCATGAGCAGCCAGATCCGTCAGCCAGCCATGAGCAGCCAGATCCGTCAGCCAGCCATGAGCAGCCAGATCCGTCAGCCAGCCATGAGCAGCCAGATCCGTCAGCCGGCCATGAGCAGCCAGATCCGTCAGTCGGCCATGAGCAGCCAGATCCGTCAGCCGGCCATGAGCAGCCAGATCCGTCAGCCAGCCATGAGCAGCCAGATCCGTCAGCCAGCCATGAGCAGCCAGATCCGTCAGCCAGCCATGAGCAGCCAGATCCGTCAGCCAGCCATGAGCAGCCAGATCCGCCAGCCAGCCATGAGCAGCCAGATCCGTCAGCCAGCCATGAGCAGCCAGATCCGTCAGCCAGCCATGAGCCGTCCAGCCAGGATCCGCCAGAGCCGTCCAGCCGGGATCCGCCAGAGCCGTCCAGCCGGGATCCGCCAGAGCCGTCCAGCCGGGATCCGCCAGAGCCGTCCAGCCAGGATCTGCCAGAGCCAGCCAGCCAGGATCCGCCATTTAGTCCGGTGCTGCCCCTTAGCTCGGTGCTGCTTCTTATCCTGGTGCTGTCCCTTAGTCCGGTGCTGCCCCTTAGTCCGGTGCTGCCTCTTAGTCCGGTGCTGCCCCTTAATCCAGGTGGGTTAGGATGTAGGGTGGTCAATTGGAGGAGGCTACTTAAGTGGGTAGTGACTATGGTGGGGTGGGGACCACGACCAGTGCCAGAGCCGCCTCCGTGGAGCAACACCCACCCAGCCCTCCCCATTTTTTGGGTTAGGCGCGGTCGGAGTCTGCGCCTTTGGGGGGGGGTACTGTCACACTCTGGCTCCGGGACTGTGTAATTAGAGCCAGGGTTGTATTTCTTTTGGTGGTGTTGGGTATGGGTGTGTTTCATTTGTTTGTGTTTTGTGGTAATTGGTCTGGTGACTCCCAATCGGAGGTAACGAGTGTCAGCTGTCGGCTCGTTATCTCTGATTGGGAGCCATATTTATACTGTGTGTTTTTCACCTTGTGTTTGTGGGTTTTTGTTCCTGTTGTTGCTGTGTTCCAGTGTTCCGTGTTTTTGTCACTGAGGACGTTACGATCGTGTTTTGTTTCGTTTTCGTGTGTGCGCTTCTTTATAATAAAGTATGTACGCTTATCACGCTGCGCCTTGGTCCGCTCATTTTGAAGACGATCGTGACAGTCTCACAAAGACATGGCGGTTTAAACTAAAAATCTCCAATTTGGACTCCAGGCCAAAGGACACATTTCCACCGATCTAATGTCCATTGCTCATGTTTCTTGGCCCAAGCAGGTCTCTTCTTCTTATTGGTGTCCTTTAGTAGTGGTTTCTATGCAACAATTCGACCATGAAGGCCTGATTCACACAGTCCCCTCTGAACAGTTGATGTTGAGATGTGTCTGTTACTTGAACTCTGTGAAGCATTTATTTGGGTTGCAATTTCTGAGGCTGGTAACTCTGATGAACTTATCCTCTGTAGAAGAGGTAACTCTGGGTCTTCCATTCCTTTGGCGGTCCTCATGAGAGCCAGTTTAATCATAGCGCTTGATGTTTTTTGCGACTGCACTTGAAGAAACTTTAATGTCTTAAAGTAGTGATGGACTGTCATTCTCTTTGCTTATTTGAGCTGTTCTTGCCATAATATAGACTTGGTATTTTACCAAATAGGGCAATATTCTGTATACCCCCCCCTACCTTGTCACAACACAACTGATTGGCTCAAACGCATTAAGAAGGAAATCAATTCCACAAATTAACTTTTAAGAAGGCACACCTGTTAATTGAAATGCATTCCAGGTGACTACCTCATGAAGCTGGTTGCGAGAATGCCAAGAGTGTGCAAAGCTGTCATCAAGGCAAAGGGTGACTATTTGAAGAATCTCAAATATAAAATATATTTTGATTTGTTTAACACGTTTTTGGTTACTACATGATTCCATATGTGTTATTTCATTTCATAGTCTTCACCATTATTCTACAATGTAAAATGTTTTAAAAATAAAGAAAAACCCTTGAATGAGTAGGTGTCCAAACTTTTGACTGGTAGTGTATATGAAACATACCAACACACAGGAATATATGTCAACATATATGAAACATGCTAGCACACAGGAATATATGTCAACATGTACTGTATATGACATATGCCATATGATATGATGAGATATGTCAAATTAAAGGGGTAGGTTGTGATTAAAATGATCCTTGCTGTGTCTCTCAGGGGCCCCAAGGGAAGAAAGGATTGCAGGGACTACCTGGGAATGATGGCCCTACCGTGAGTACTCCACACACGCTAACACACACACGTGCTAACACACACACACACACACACTCGCACACACACACACATACACACACATTCTCTCATCCATATTATCTTGTCCTCCTGTGTACAGGGTCACCCAGGGAGAGAGGGGACCCCAGGAGAGAAGGGACTACCGGTAAGTCTATCTGTCTGTGTGTGTGTATTGACTGCCATCCATACAGGGACCTTTGAAATGTTTAGATCCTTTTTTTTGTACATTTGATTGGTGTATTCAAATAACGTATTTAAAATGTGTGTGTGTGTATATGTGTGTGTATGTGTGTGTAATGTTACTGACGTGTCTCTCTGTGTGTGTAGGGCCCACCAGGCGTCCAGGGGCCTATAGGATATCCAGGATCAAGAGGAGTGAAGGTACATTCAAATCCACGTGTTCCATTCTGTTTGTTCTGATTCTGAGTGAAGGTACATTCTAAATCTATGTGTTCCATTCTGTTTGTTCTGATTCTGAGTGAAGGTACATTCTAAATCTATGTGTTCCATTCTGTTTGTTCTGATTTTGAGTGAAGTTACATTCTAAATCTATGTGTTCCATTCTGTTTGTTCTGATTCTCAGTCTCTGGGTTCCATTGTAAGTGTGTATTCTCTGTCTCTGTGTGCCACAGGGAGCGGACGGAATTAGAGGACTGAAGGGAAGCAAAGGGGAGAAGGTGAGAGAGACACAGCCCTACCCTGAGTTATCTCTGTATTTTACACACCTCTACTGTGAGTTATCTGTGTGTTTCTGACCATGCAGCATGTTCTAAGTGTTCTCATGGTCTGTGCCTCCTCTATCCACCTATGTTTATCATGTTCTCTATCTAGAATATAGTCATGTTCTATGTTCTCCATTGTCTTACGTCAGATAGCGCGGCGGCCGTCTGCTCTGATATAACGTGTCTCGTTAGAATGACGCCACCTGTCGGAAGACAATATGTGGTCTTTTTATTTCTGTTCTATATTCTATGTTCTATATTTTATGTTCTATATTCTATGTTCTATGTTCTATATTCTTTGTTCTATATTCTATGTTCTATGTTCTACATTATATGTTCTATATTCTATATTCTATGTTCTATGTTCTATGTTCTATGTTCTATGTTCTATACTCTAAATTCTATGTTCTATATTCTCTCTGTGTTCTGTGTTGTAGGGTGAGGATGGGTTCCCCGGCTCTAAGGGAGAGATGGGGGTGAAGGGTGACGGGGGTGATAACGGGGTGCCAGGGTCCAGGGGAGAGGATGGTCCTGAAGGACCTAAAGGACAGGCTGGACCCCTGGGGGAGGCTGGAGCGGTGGGCATGGCTGGAGAAAAGGTAGGTGGTACACCGATGGGGGTGTGTGTGTGGAGGTGAGAGGGGTTGTGGGGCGTGTGTGAACATGAATTTGAACCAATGTTGTCTGCGCTAGCCCACTGAGCTAAAGCCTAGGCATTACCTTGTATCAAAAAGTTACATGAAGTCAACATTTACAATAGACTCAATCTTCTCTGCTTCTGTCCCCCCTCCCCCCCCCCCCTCTCTCTCTCTCAGGGTAAACTGGGAGTTCCAGGGCTGCCGGGGTATCCGGGACAAAAAGGACCTAAGGTGAGAGAGGATTAAATATACCATATAAACAAATATATCAAGTAAACAAATAAAACATAATAGTAAACACAGATAACGCTAAAACATTGTCTGAAGGCAGCAGTAACGCGTCTGTGTGTGTTAACCCCGACAGGGTTCCGATGGTTTTCCTGGATCTGTTGGAGTGTTGGGAGAGAAAGGGAAGAGGGTGAGTAGTAGAGGGAGGCTTTACCACAGGGTGTGTTCCTCTGGAGTGCCGGAGAGCGCTCAGAGTGCGCTCTGGGCGTTCCTAAATTCACACCGTTGTCAGATTGTCCGTTCGTAAATTTCAGAGAGTTTCGCTCTCGGAGCGTTCAGAGCGCACACTGGACGCTCTGTGCCAAGGAGTAGGGTTGATCTGAGCGTTCTGACCTCAGAACGGCAGTCAAGCACCCAAGCTAACTGGCTAACGTTGGCTAGCTTGCTAGCTATTTCCAGACACAAATGAGAGAACACCTCACTCTGACCATTTTTCTCGCCCTAGCAGAGCTGGTTAGAATGTTTTCATGTTATCCAGAGCGTTGGTGACTGTAACTGTGCTGCTGGCAAACATTTAATTACACTTGTGGGTTCGATTCCCACGGGGGGCCAGTATGATTTTTTTTATTTTTTATTATCCACTCACTAAGTGTATGTCGCTCTGGATAAGAACGTCTGCTAAATGACTAAAATGTAAATGTAAATATGGACCCTGTTGGACATGGACACGGCAATAGTTCTGGGAAAGTGCATTTATTGGGCTCCCGAGTGGCGCAGTGGTCTAAGGCACTGCATCTCAGTGCTAGAGGCGTCACTACAGACCCCCTGGTTTGATTCCAGGCTGTATCACAACCGGACGTGATTGGGAGTCCCATAGGGCTGCGCACAATTGGCCCAGCGTCGTCCGGGTTTGGCCGGTGTAGGCCGTCATTGTAAATAAGAATTTGTTCTTAACTGACTTGAAGACTCGGTGCTTCAGAAAACACAAACAAAGTTTATTGTCAAGTACAGTATATTGAAAATGTTGAAATGTTGTTAAAACTTTAGTGGTGTATCCATGGTAATGGGCTGTATGGTGTACCCATGGTAACGGTCTGTCCTGTTTTCTCTTCCACAGGGTCCCGGGGGGGAAGCAGGCGGTGCAGGACAGAGGGGTCCTAACGTGAGTACTGTGTGTTTGTGTACGTGTGTGTGTGTGTGTGCGTGTGTGTGTGTGTCTGCTTATGCGTGTTTATCTGTGTCTGTAATACTGTTGTTTTTCCTCCAGGGGGTGCGTGGGGGCCGGGGTGCCAGGGGACCAACAGGGAAGACGGGGGGAAAGGTCAGAGTTCAATCCATTCTAATCATTACGAGGTCATCATAAACTCTCTATCCAGCAGTAATAGCCATAACACAGCATGCATCCCAAATGGCACCCTAAAAGGTAGTGCACTACTTAGAGAATAGGGTGTCATTTGGTAATGCTACCCTATTCCCTTATTCTTTTTGAGTAGTGCCCTAAATAGAGAATATGATGTCATTTGGAGCATAACCTCAGTCACACTGATTAATATTACAGTACAGTGCATTCCGAAAGTATTCAGACCCCTTGACTTTTTCCACATTTTGTTACGTTACAGCCTGATTCTAAAATGGATTAAATCGTTTTTTCCCCCCTTCATCAATCTACACACTACCCTATAATGACTAAGCAAAAACAAGTTTTTAGACATTTTTGCTAATTTATTAAGAATTAAAAACTGAAATATTACATTTACACAAGTATTCAGACAATTTACTCAGTACTTTGTTGAAGCACCTTTGGCAGCAATTACAGCCTTGAGTCTTCTTGGGTATGATGCTACAATCTTGGCACACCTGTATTTGGGGAGTTTCTCCCATTCTTCTCTGCAGATCCTCTCAAGCTCTGTCAGGTTGGATGGGGAGCGTTGCTGCACAGCTATTTTCAGGTCTCTCCAGAGATGTTCGATCGGGTTCAAGTCCGGGCTCTGGCTGGGCCACTCAAGGACATTCGGAGACTTGTACCGAAGCCACTCATGTGTTGTCGGCTGTGTGCCCAGTCTGAGGTCCTGAGCTCTCTGAAGCAGGTTTTCATCAAAGATCTCTCTGTACTTTGCTCCGTTCATCTTTCCCTCGATCCTGACTATTCCCTGCCAGTCCCTGCCACTGAAAAACATCCCCACAGCATGATGCTGTCACCACCATGCTTCACCCTAGGTATGGTGCCAGGTTTCCTCCAGACGTGACGCTTGGCATTCAGGCCAAAGAGTTCAATCTTGGTTTCATCAGACCAGATAATCTTGTTTCTCATGGTCTGAGAGTCCTTTAGGTGCCTTTTGGCAAACTGTAAGCGAGTTGTCAGGTGCCTTTTACTGAGGAGTGGCTTCCGTCTGGCCACTCTACCATAAAGGCCTGATTGGTGGAGTGCTGCAGAGATGGTTGTCCTTCTGGAAGGTTCTCTCATCTCCACAGAGGAACTCTGCAGATCTGTCAGAGTGACCATCGGGTTCTTGGTCACCTCCCTGACCAAGGCCCTTCTCCCCCGATTGCTCAGTTTGCCAGGTTTCCTCCAGATGTGACGCTTGGCATTCAGGCCAAAGAGTTCAATCTTGGTTTCATCAGACCATATAATCTTGTTTCTCATGGTCTGAGAGTCCTTTAGGTGCCTTTTGGCAAACTGTAAGCGAGTTGTCAGGTGCCTTTTTACTGAGGAGTGGCTTCCGTCTGGCCACTCTACCATAAAGGCCTGATTGGTGGAGTGCTGCAGAGATGGTTGTCCTTCTGGAAGGTTCTCTCATCTCCACAGAGGAACTCTGCAGATCTGTCAGAGTGACCATCGGGTTCTTGGTCACCTCCCTGACCAAGGCCCTTCTCTCCCGATTGCTCCGTTTGGCCGGGCGGCCAGCTCTAGGAAGAGTCTTGGTGGTTCCAAACTTCAATGGAAACAGGATGCACCTGAGCTCAATTTCGTGTCTCATAGCAAAGGGTTTGAATACTTATGTTAATAAGGTTATTAAATTTTTTATACATTTGCAATAAATTCTAAAAACTTTTCACTTTGTCATTATGGGGTATTGTGTGTAGATTGATGAGGATTTTGTATTTATTTAATCCATTTTAGAATAAGTCTGTAACGTAACAAAATGTGGAAAAAGGGAAGTGGTCTGAATACTTTCCGAAGGCACTTAATATACAGTATTCTAGCCTTCCTATTGAACTATTGCTGTACATATACTATTCTATCCTACGTATTCTACATACACTATATATACAAAAGTATGTGGACACCCCTTCAAATTAGTGGATTCAGCTATTTCAGCCACACCCGTTGCTGACAGCTGTATAAAATTGAGCACACAGCCATGCAATCTCCATAGCCAAACATTGACAGTAGAATGGCCTTACTGAAGAGCTCAGTGACTTTCAACGTGGCACCGTCATAGGACGCCACCTTTCAACAAGTCAGTTCATTACATTTCATTTACATTTCAGTCATTTAGCAGACGCTCTTATCCAGAGCGACTTACAGTTAGTGAATACATATTTTTTTTATACTGGCCCCCCGTGGGAATCTCTTTTTTTATACTGGCCCCGCCATGCTCTATCAACTGAGCTACATCCCTGCCGGCCATTCCCTCCCCTACCCTGGACGACGCTGGGCCAATTGTGCGCCGCCCATGAGTCTCCCGGTCGCGGCCGGTGGATTCGAACCAGGATCTCTAGTGGCACAGTTAGCACTGCGATGCAGTGCCTTAGACCACTGCGCCACTCAGGAGTACAAAAGTTCATCACATTCATCACATTTCTGCCCTGCTAGAGCTGCCCCGGTCAACTGTAAGTGCTGTTATTGTGAAGTGGAAACGTCTAGGAGCAACAACGGCTCAGCCGCGAAGTGGTAGGCCACACATTTTTACGCGTACCGCGTAAAAATCATCTGTCCTCGGTTGCAACACTCACTACCGAGTTCCAAACTGCCTCTGGAAGCAACGTCAGCACAAGAACTGCTCGTCAGGAGCTTCATGAAATTGGTTTCCATGGCCGAGTAGCCGCACACAAGCCTAAGATCACCATGCGCAATGCCAAGCGTCGGCTGGAGTGGTGTAAATCTTGCCGCCATTGGTTCTCTGGAGTGATGAATCACGCTTCACCATCTGGCAGTCCGACGGACGAATCTGGGTTTGGCGGATGCCAGGAGAACGCTACCTTCCCCAATGCATTGTGCCAACTGTAAAGTTTGATGGAGGAGAAATAATGGTCTGGGGCTGTTTTTCTTAGTTCCAGTAAAGGGAAATCTTAACGCTACAGCACACAATGAATGACCTTCTAGACGATTATGTGCTTCCAACTTTGTGGCAACAGTTTGGGGAAGGCCCTTCCCTGTTTCAACATGACAATGCCCCTGTGCACAATGCGAGGTTCATACAGAAATGGTTTGTCAAGATCGGTGTGGAAGAACTTGACTGGCCAGCACAGAGCCCTGACCTCAACCCCCTTCGAACACCTTTGGGATGAATTGGAACGCCGACTGCGAGCCAGGCCTAATCGCCCAACATCAGTGCCCGACCTCACTAATGCTCTTGTGGCTGAATGGAAGCAAGTCCCCGCAGCAATGTTCCAACATCTAGTGGAAAACCTTCCCAGAAGAGTGGAGGCTGTTCTAGCAGCAAAGGGGGACCAACTCCATATTAATGCCCATGATTTTGGAATGAGATGTTCGACAAGCAGGTGTCCACATACGTTTGGTCATGTAATGTATATAAGACATATTCTTTCCATATACTGTCTGTACATCTCATCATATACATATATATTTATATTCCGGACTGTGAAAATGCACGTCCTAATATTTCTATATTTCTTAATTTCATTATTTTACTTTTTAGATTTGCGTGTATTGTTTTGTATTGTTAGATATTATTGCTCTGTTTGAGCCAGGAACACAAGCATTTCGCTACACCTGCAATAACATTAGCTAAATACGTCTATGCTGCCAATACAATTGGATTTTATTTGATTTCTAACGGTCTCTTTTCCTCAATGTTGTCTGTCACAGGGCTCCTCTGGACATGATGGACCCAATGGACCAACTGGAGTCAGGGTAAGGACAGGAACGTCATGGTTCATTGATTGGTTGATTGATTGGTTAATTAGTTGATTGGTTGATTTGTTAATTAGTACATTTGTTGATTGGTTGGATAAGTGTTTGATTGGTTGATTTGTTAATTGGCTAACTTGTTAATTGCTTAATTGGTTGAATACGTGTTTGATTGGTTGGATAAGTGTTTGATGAATTAATTGATTGACTGTTTGATTTATTTATGTATTGTCCAGGGGCCTCAAGGGCCACAAGGACGGAACGGGGAATCAGGACCCAAGGGACCCAACGTGAGTGACACACACACACACACACACAAAATAGTCTGCTATTGAGGACACTCAGTTCTGGTCTCATTGTAGTGTAACAGGATGTTGAGTTTTGTGACTGTGATGTCACTTCCTGTGTGTGTGTGTGTAGGGTCCAGCAGGGAAAGATGGACTTCCGGGTCACCCAGGTCAGAGAGGGGAGCCGGTGAGTAGAGGTTAGAGGTCACAAGAAGTTACCTAAATACACCTATCCATCCACTGATATCTCTCTCTCTCTCTCTCTCTCTCTCTCTCTCTCTCCCTCCCTATCTCTCCCTCTCTTGCTCTCTCTCTCTCTCTCTCTCTCTCTCCAGGGTTTCCAAGGAAAGACGGGACCCCCGGGGCCAGGAGGTGTGGTGGGGCCACAGGTGAGTCTGATTGGTTGCTATGTGTGTTCTCTCTAACCTGATTGGTCTGTTTGTGTTCTCTCTAACCTGATTGGTTGTTGCAGGGTAAATCAGGTGAGACCGGATCATTGGGAGACAGAGGTCATCCCGGGTCACCTGGCGTACCTGGAGAGCAGGGCTTACCTGGCGCCGCCGGGAAGGAGGGAGCTAAGGTGATGCTTCATCATCTTCCTCATCACAATCATCATCATTATGAATCATCATTGTTTTCACCTAATAAACACCGTTACCAGTCATTACAAGAATCTTCTTAACTGGTTAGTTTAATAGACCTCATGAGCGTTCCATCAATCAGAGCTGTTGTTGTTTCCAGGGCGACCCGGGTACAGGAGGGACTTCTGGGAAAGCTGGTCCTCCAGGCCTCAGGGGCTTCAGAGGCAGCAGAGGGGTCGCCGGGGGCATGGTAACACACACACAGACACACACAGACACAGACAGACAGACAGACAGACAGACAGACAGACAGACAGACAGACAGACAGACACAGACAGACACAGACACAGACAGACAGACAGACAGACAGACAGGCAGGCAGGCAGACAGACAGACAGACAGACAGACAGACAGACAGACAGACAGACAGACAGACAGACAGACAGACAGACAGACAGACAGGCAGGCAGGCAGGCAGACAGACAGACAGACAGACACACACACACACACACAGAGACACAGACACACACAGACACAGACACATACAGACACACACACACACAGACACACAGACACAGACAGACACAGACACACAGACACACAGACACAGACATACACAGACACAGACAGACACACAGACACAGACAGACACAGACACGCTAACAGGCCCTGTGATGGTGTGATAACAGTGTGTCCTCTTCAGGGTCCTGCTGGTCTGAAAGGAGGTGAAGGACCAGTCGGAGCAGCAGGACCTATAGTGAGTTTTCTCTCCTCTCCATCTTCCTCACTCCTAACTCCTCACTCCCTGCCAACACAGACCCCAGACAGACACTGTTAAGATGTATAATGCACATATGTATATCCCCTCCCTCCCCCTCCCCCTCTCTCTCTCTGCAGGGGGCCGGTGGTGAGAGGGGTCCTCCAGGGTCGGCCGGTGCCATTGGTCAGCCTGGGAGGACGGGGGCTGTGGGTGGACCTGGAGCAATGGGCGAGAAGGGGGAACCGGTAGGTACTGTAAAGGTGTTCCACATTCTATGGACATAGCTCAGAGTTCTATGTTCCGAGTTCCATGTTCCGAATTCCAAATTCCCAGTTCAATATTTGGAGTTCTGACTTCTATATTCTCTTCTGAGTTCCATATTCTGAGTTCTGAGTTCCGTATTCTGAGTTCTGTGTTCCGTATTCTGAGTTCTGTGTTCCATATTCTGAGTTCTGAATTCCATATTCTGTGTTCTGAGTTCCATATTCTGAGTTCTGAGTTCCATATTCTGAGTTCTGAGTTCCATATTCTGAGTTCTAAGTTCCATATTCTAAGTTCTGAATTCCATATTCTGTGTTTCAAGTTCTGTGTTCTGAGTCCCTATAGTTCCAGAGTTGTGTGTAGGTAATGTGACTGTCTGTCTGTGTGTTGTGTTGTCCCAGGGAGGGGCGGGCCCTATTGGACCAGCAGGACAGGATGGAGACCAGGGACCTCTAGGACAACCTGGAGCTGCAGGCCCTGCAGGACCCCCAGGAGAGGATGGGGATAAGGTAACATGGCCCTGTCCATGTGTGTGTTGTTGTTGTTGTTGTTGTTGTTGTTGTTGTTGTTGTGTGTATCTGAAGGCATTTATTGTGTGTGTGTGTGTGTTTGTGTGTGTGTGTGTGTGTGTGTGTGTGTGTGTGTGTGTGTGTGTGTGTGTGTGTGTGTGTGTGTGTGTGTGTGTGTGTGTGTAGGGAGAGACTGGAGGTCCAGGGCAGAAGGGCAGCAAAGGAGACAAAGGAGAATCAGTGAGTCTACTGAGATAATTACTACACCAAAACTACACCAATATTACACTAATACAGTACTACACCAATACTACACCAGTACTACACCAATACTACCCTAATACTACACCAATAATACACTGATACTACACCAGTACTACCCTAATACTAACCTAAAACTACACTAATACTACACTAATACTGCACCAATACTGCGCCAATGCTGCACCAGTACTGCACCAATACTACACCAATACTACACCAATACTACACAGTGGTTAAATACCAAATATTAAACCATTTAGTCTCGCGATCCTTGTGATAGCCTTTGATCTACCCAGGAACTAACTAATATTGTCTGTGTCTCTATAGGGCCCCCCAGGACCAACCGGTGGCCAGGGGCCGATGGGGCAGTCAGGAATTCCTGTGAGTCTGTTGTACAACCACATACCTGTAATGTTGCTCTAGTCTAAAGTATATTTGAAGATTGAAAGTAATCCTATCCCTCTCCTCCCTACCCCACCTTTCTTTCTCTCTCTCTCTCTCTCTCTCTCTCTCTCTCTCTCTCTCTCTCTCTCTCTCTCTCTCCCCTCCTCCCCTTTTCCTCCCCTTCCCCCCCTCTCCCTCCTCCCCTCCTCTCCATCCCCTCTTCCCTACACCCTCTCTCTCTCCTCTCCCCCCTCCCTCCTCCTCTCTCCCAGGGTGTGGATGGGGAGTCAGGTCCCAGGGGCCAGCAGGGAATGTACGGGACCAAGGGTGACGAGGGTCTCCGGGGCTTCAAGGGCTCCAAAGGACCCATCGGACTACAGGTGAGACACACACACACACTGTGAGTGGCCTCAAGTGTCAGGCTTCATAGATTTGCATGTGATATTGTCTTGGATGGTATTGCTGCAGTAATTGCCATCCTTACACCTTTCCTTTGTCAATCAACTGTTTATAACAATTCTAAATGTGAGGTTGTGTGTTTCCTAGGGGATGCCTGGTCTACCAGGGGAGAAGGGGGAGAGCGGACACATCGGCTTGATGGTGAGGTCACATCCTGTCTTTATGACACTTCCTGTCAGCCTACTGATTCAGATACATAAACTATATAGTAAGGTTTGGAACTAGATATAGTGGTGGATGTAGACTGATTGAACTAGATATAGTGGTGGATGTAGACTGATTGAACTAGATATAGTGGTGGATGTAGACTGATTGAACTAGATATAGTGGTGGATGTAGACTGATTGAACTAGATATAGTGGTGGATGGAGACTGATTGAACTAGATATAGTGGTGGATGGAGACTGATTGAACTAGATATAGTGGTGGATGTAGACTAGTTGATGAATTGATTAGTGATTGTGATATCATTAATTCACATAATGAAGCTAGAATGAATTTGGATTTATTGATGATCTGTTGATTGATTAATATACTCACTTTGTCTTTTCCTATCAGGGTCGTCCAGGTCAGTTTGGTCCCAGAGGGCCACAAGGGCCTAGTGGGGGACAGGTGAGTACACACACACACACACACACACACACACACACACACACACACACACACACACACATACACACACACACACACACACACACAGACACACACACACACACACACACACACACACCACACACACACACACAGACACACACACACACACACACACACACACACACATACACACAGACACACACAGACCAGCGAGTTCACGCACACACACACACTCAAACACACATGCACATACAGTGCATTCAGAAAGTATTCAGTCTCCTTCCCTTTTTCCACATTTCGTTACATTACAGCCTTATTCTAAAATTGATTAAATAAAATATTTTCCTCATCAATCTACACACAATACCCCATAATGACAAAGTGAAAACAGGTTTTTAGAAATTGTTGCACATTTATTAAAAATTAAAATTAAAACAGAAATACCTTATTTACATAAGTAGTCAGACCCTTTGCTATGAGACTCGAAATTGAGCTCAGCTGCATCCTGTTTCCATTGATCATCCTTGAAATGTTTCTACAACTTGATTGGAGTCCACCTGTGGTAAATTCAATTGACTGGATATGATTTGGAAAGGCACACCTGTCTATATAAGGTTCCACAGTTGACAGTGCATGTCAGAGCAAAAACCAAGCCATGAGGTCGAAGCAATTGTCCGTAGAGTTCCGAGACAGGATTGTGTCGAGGCACAGATCTGGGGAAGGGTGCCAAAACATGTCTGCAGCATTGAAGGTCCCCAAGAACACAGTGGCCTCCATCATTCTTAAATGGAAGTCGTTTGGGGGAGAAGGGCCTTGGTCAGGGAGGTGACCAAGAACCCGATGGTCACTCTGACAGAGCTCCAGAGTTCCTCTGTGGAAATGGGAGAAACTTCCAGAAGGACAACCATCTCTGCAGCACTCCACCAATCAGGCCTTTATGGTAGAGTGGCCAGACGGAAGCCACTCCTCAGTAAAAGGCACCTGACAGCCCGCTTGGAGTTTGCCAAAAGGCACCTAAAGGACTGTCAGACTATGAGAAACAAGATTCTCTGGTCTGATGAAACCAAGATTGAACACTTTGGCCTGAATGCCAAGCGTCACGTCTGGAGGAAACCTGGCATCATCGCTATGGTGAAGCATGGTGGTGGCAGCATCACGCAGTGGGGATGTTTTTCAGCGGCAGGGACTGGGAAACTAGTCAGGATCGAGGCAAAGATGAACAGAGAAAAGTAAAGAGAGATCCTTGATGAAAACCTGCTCCAGAGTGCTCAGGACCTCAGACTGGGGCGAAGGTTCACCTTCCAACAGGACAACGACCCTAAGCACACAGCCAAGACAACGCAGGAGTGGCTTCGGAACAAGTCTCTGAATACCCTTGAGTGTCACAGCCAGAGCCCAGACTTGAACCCGATCGAACATCTCTGGAGAGACCTGAAAAAAGCTGTGCAGCAACGCTCCCCATCCATCCTGACAGAGCTTGAGAGGATCTGCAGAGAAGAATGGAGAATAACTTATGTAAGTGTGATATTTTATTTTTATTTTTATTTTCTAAAAGTTGTTTTTGCTTAATCATTATGGGGTATTGTGTGTAGATTGATGAAGGGGGGAAAAAACAATTTAATCAATTTTAGATTAAGGCTGTAACGTAACAAAATGTGGAAAAAGTCAAGGGATCTGAATACTTTCCGAATGCACTTTACAGACACCAGCAAGTTCACACACGCATGCATGCACACGCACACACACACACACACACACACACACACACACAACCTGTCCTCTGTGTGTTGTACAGGGTGCTCTGGGCAGACCAGGTGGGATTGGACAGCCAGGTGGAAATGGAGAGAAGGTAAGCAGAGAGACAGTGTAGTTTACACATGTCTTCACTGTGGAAGAGAGGGAATAAGAGAGGAGTGTTATGATGTCATCTCTCTCTCTCTTTCTCTCTTGCTCCCTCTTTCGCTCTCTCTCTCTCTCTCGCTCTTTCTTTCTCTTTCTCTTTCTCTCTCTTGCTCTTTCTCTCTCTCTTTCTTTCTCCCTCTCTCTCTCTCTCTCTCTCTCTCTCTCTCTCTCTCTCTCTCTCTCTCTCTCTCTCTCTCTCTCTCTCTCTCTCTCTCTCTCTCTCTCTCGCAGGGGGAGGATGGAGAATCAGGAGACCCAGGACCCGTTGGTGTATCAGGAGGCAGCGTAAGTCTATCCTCTTCATCATCATCTTCTTCATCATCATCATCATTATCCTCTCATTGGGTCAAAAACATGATCCTCCTAATTGTCATTTCATATAAAAATAGATAGTAATTGTTGTCAATAGCACAGAGTCCAGGAGAACACACCATTTCTGGAAGATAATCGTTGCAGATGTCCTTTGATCTTGTTCCTTTTGGATCAACTTCAACTCCCTACCCTCTCTCTCTCCTTTCCCTCTCTCCGTCCCTGTCATGTGAATTTCTATCTCTAATTCAACCTAAGCTTGAATCATTACCAGAGGTTGTAAGGCTCTGGTTTTAATCATCAATGATTCAAGGTCCACAACCCACAAGTATTTATCTGTATATTTATTCATGGAGAGCTCTGGCGCCAAAAACACAAACACACGATTTTATACTTCCTGAACTTGACTCCTCCCACCTTCAGTTGGCTTTTCTAAACAGTTTCCGCCTTCCCCTTCCCCCTTGAATATTTAGTACCGCCCCATCTGTTAGTGGTTTGACACTACATGATAATTCTAACATTTATACTGTATTTGGGGTGAAATCCTTTAGTCATTATTCTTAAAATCCAAATTAATCTAACAGTCCCCCACCCCTCTCTCTACCCCAGGGGGATGTAGGTGACCAGGGGGAGAAGGGGGACTCAGGTCTGTCTGGAGCAGCTGGGACCCCAGGAGCCAGAGGCCCCCCAGGAGAGGACGGGGCCAAGGGAAACTCTGTGAGTTACACATGAACACTGTACATTCTCACGTAATACACACTCACCCTTTCATAATGATCCTATCTCTCCTTTTCTCTCTCTCTCTCGCTTCTCTCCCCCCCTCCTCTATCTCACCCTTTCATAATGATCCTATCTCTCCTTTTCTCTCTCTCTCTCGCTTCTCTCCCCCCCTCCTCTATCTCACCCTTTCATAATGATCGTATCTCTCCTTCTCTCCCCCCCCTCCTCTATCTCACCCTTTCATAATGATCCTATCTCTCCTTTTCTCTCTCTCTCTCGCTTCTCTCCCCCCCTCCTCTATCTCACCCTTTCATAATGATCCTATCTCTCCTTTTCTCTCTCTCTCTCGCTTCTCTCCCCCCCTCCTCTATCTCACCCTTTCATAATGATCCTATCTCTCCTTTTCTCCCCCCCCCTCCTCTATCTCACCCTTTCATAATGATCCTATCTCTCCTTTTCTCTCTCTCTCGCTTCTCTCCCCCCCCTCCTCTATCTCACCCTTTCATAATGATCCTATCTCTCCTTTTCTCTCTCTCTCGCTTCTCTCCCCCCCTCCTCTATCTCACCCTTTCATAATGATCCTATCTCTCCTTTTCTCTCTCTCTCTCGCTTCTCTCCCCCCCCTCCTCTATCTCACCCTTTCATAATGATCCTATCTCTCCTTTTCTCTCTCTCTCTCGCTTCTCTCCCCCCCTCCTCTATCTCACCCTTTCATAATGATCCTATCTCTCCTTTTCTCTCTCTCTCGCTTCTCTCCCCCCCTCCTCTATCTCTCCTCAGGGTCCGATTGGTTTCCCAGGAGACTCCGGACAGCCAGGGGAGGCAGGACCTAACGTGAGTGTTCCGTCCTTCTCTCCACTGTTCCTTGGTTCTGAACATAACATCTCTATTACAGGGTCAAAATTAAGTCTCTCACTCTCTCTCTCTCTTGCTCTCTCTCTCTCTCTCGCTCTCTCTCTCTCTCGCTCTCTCTCTCTCTCTCTCTCTCTCTCTCTCTCTCTCTCTCTCTCTCTCTCTCTCTCTCTCTCTCTCGCTCTCTCTCTCTGTCTGCTCTTTCTGTCTCTCTTTCTTACAGGGGGAGGATGGAGGTCCTGGATCCAAGGGAGATGCTGGAGATCCAGGGAAATCAGTGAGTGTTTCAAATGTCTGGTATATCTTATCTATAAGTCTATCTGTGCAGATTCAGACATGTGTGTTACCCACACAGATCCGTTA
>NW_028160414.1:0-34605 GCF_964263955.1 Coregonus lavaretus | reverse complement strand
TAGCTAGCTTCTGATGTCACAACAACGAGAGCCTGGAGGGATAGGAAGAGTTTAGCTGTGGGAGAAAGTGAAGTCACTGTGAGTGAAAATAAGAAAAAAAAGTGGCAGGAAATGCATATGGTTGCAAAAGAGGACACAAACCTACAAGGGATATAGAGGAAACACACGAATGTGTTCAATGGAGAACTTGGCAGTATGAAGGACATAACAGTTAAACTGACCGTGAAAACAGACAGCAAGCCAAAATGCTGCAAAGCTAGATCTTTCCCATAAGCCATAAAACCAAAAGTTGAAACTGAGCTAAACAGACTAGTCGAGAGTGGAGTATTGGATCCATTGAATGTTAGTGAATGGGCTACACCCGTCGTTCCAGTCACAAAAAAAGATGGATCACTCAGACTTTGTGGTGATTTCAAAGTCACCATTAACCCTGTCTTGACTGCTGAAAAATATCCACTACCCCTCATTGACAACCTCTTTTCTTGTTTAGCTGGAGGACAGACATTCAGTAAGATAGACTCATGTCAGGCCTATCTACAGATGCATGTGGACCAATAGTCACAAGAACTGTTGACCATAGTGACTCACAAAGTACTGTACAGGTACCGGATGCTTCCTTTTGGAATCACCTCAGCTCTGGCCTTGTTTAAGAGAGCTATGGACCAGATACTGAGCGGCCTCACCGGGGTTCAATGTTCTACTCATCACCGGCAAAGACGAGCAGGAGCACCTGAGAAACCTGGACGCTACACTACAGAGACTGGAGGAGTACTCTCTGAGGGTCCGGAAGGACAAATGCGGAAGCTCCATCCCCACAGAACGTGAGTCAGCTGAGATCATTCTTAGGACTACTGACATACTATGCAAAGTTTGTGCCGAACCTAGCTAACATGTTTAAAGCCACTGCATGAACTTTTGAACAACACCAAACAGTGGAAGTGGACAGACAGATGTGAGGAGGCCTTCAAGAAAGTGAAAACAGCCTTAGCTCAGTCAGAGGCCCTCACCCACTTCAACCCCAACTTGCCATTACAGTTGGCATGTGATGCATCACCTTATGGCGTTGGTGCTGTCGTCTCACACATCATGCCATCAGGTGAAGAAAGGCCAATTGCTTTCGCATCATGGACCTTAAGTAAAGCTGAGAGCAATTATGCACAGATAGAGCGTGAAGCACTCGCCATCGTGTTCGGAGTGAAGATATTTAATCAGTTTCTGTTTGGCCAACGATTCACACTGCTGACGGACCATAGACCCCTCACCTCCATCTTTGGTCCCCACACCGGCATTCCGTCGCTCGCAGCCAGCCTCATGCAGCGATGGTGTTACGTGAATTATTAAACAAACTATTTCAGTTTCTCTGTGCGTCTCCCAAAAGGTTGTAAGTCTTTTGGGATTTAAGTAACGGACAGAGTCCCGATCTGCATAGTCAGAGATCTTTATTCATTGAGTATTCTGCCATCACAATTTCAGAGTCCATCTTTTATACTCATACGTCATACAAAAATATCCCTCCCCTCTGTAGGCGGGCTGTAGTTTTCCACTCTAAAACTGCTCTCCTGACCATCAGTTCACACACACACACATATACACACATGCATACACACATACATACACACACACACACACATGCATACACACACTCATACATACACACTTTCTTATCATAGCCTACTCCCTGCATTCCTCAGTTATCGCCGTTCTCACAATATTCTGCACCATGTTTTCATACTCATTAAAAAGCCTAACAGTTTCTCTCCTCCCTAAATTCCTCAGTTATCAGTTGTCTGTAGACAGTTCTCCTTGTCCTTTGTTGTCTGGCCTAACTCTTACTCACATTGCTAAATAGTGGCTCAATGCCATAGTCTTTACTGGTCCTACACTCACACATTTCTAACACATTATACACAGTTTCAGGGTGTAATAATTAGTCATTAATAATTAATCTATCAGATGGGCATTACTGTTATCTGCTCACCAGTACAATATCAAGTACAGAAGGTCTGAGCAGCACTGCAATGCAGACGGCCTCACAAGGCTTCCCTTACCTGTCGCACACACTGAGCACTCCCAGGCTGAAATCTTCTACTTCAAGGAAGTGAGAGGCCCCACTTATGTCTGTCCAAGTGAAAAAGTTCACCCACACTGATCCAGTGATGTCTGAGGTTGTGAACATTGTTACTCTTGGGAAAGGAGGAGAGCTGTCGGACAGCTTAAAGCCTTACCAGGTGAGGAGAAATGAGCTCAGTTCAGTCTGGATGCTTGCTATGGGGCTTTCGAGTCATCATACCGCCGCCACTGAGAAGGCAGGTGCTTGAAGAGCTCCATTCATGGCACTGTGGCATGGTGCGAATGAAGGAGATTGCACGCAGCTACTTTTGGTTGCCAGGTTTGGACACAGCTATTGAAGACAAGGCCAAGTCATGTTCTGCATGTCAAAAGATGAGGAACATGCCTCAGCTAGCACCACTACACCCATGGGACTTCCCAGAGGAGCCTTGGCAGCGAGTCCACATGGACTGTGCAGGCCCACTGGAGGATCGTATGTTCTTAGTCGTAGTTGATGCACACAGCAAATGGCCTGAGGTCACAGTGATGAAGAGCACCTCAGCGGAGAGAACCATCGAAGAGCTACGGTCAATCTTCAGTCACTTCGGATTACCAACGCAACTCGTTAGCGATAATGACCCCCAACTAGTGTCTGAAGAGTTCCGGTCATTCATGGAAGCAAATGGAATACAGCACATCAAGTCAGCGCCGTATCACCCTGCAACGAACGGCCTCACTGAATGATTTGTCCAGACGATGAAGCAAGTTTTAAAATCATCACAAGGGAACAGGTCCCTCAATAGGCACCTACACACATTCCTGTTGACCTACAGAAACACCCCCCATGCTACAACCAAAGTCGCACCCGCGTCAGCCATGATGAAAAGACAGCTTTGCACGTGACTCGACCTCCTGAGACCTCCAAAGACTAAACAGGTCGTACAGACACAACAGAGAGCACAGATGGAGAGACGAAGCAAAGCAAAAGACAGAAGCTTCAGAGCTGGAGAGAGAGTTCTTGCTCGGAACTACTGCAAAGGTCCAAAGTGGATACCAGCGACAGTGGTCACACAAACAGGCCCTGTGACCTACACAGTTCACACACCGGAGAACATCATCTGGAGGAGACACGTGGATCAACTGTTGCCAGTAACCAACCTCAGAGATGACTCATGTCAAGTGACAAACCAAGACCAGCTACTGGGGACCTACCATAACTACGAGCCCTCACCTGAACATCCACTGCAGCAACCTACAAATGTGGAAAGTGCTCCAGACTCACCTGAACCAGCCAGAGGGCCTACTCAGGGTACTGCTGCACCTGTCTGGGCATCCACTATTCCCACTCAGACTCAGAGACAATGTGACTGTAGACTCCCTTGTACGTCGTCATTACCCTGCAAGAGAAAGATGACCCCCCTGAAAGGTTGAATATTTAGTTCAGACTAACCTCCGATATTGTGGCAGAATACACCCCAGGGTTAAATCTGGGAACTGAGGCAGTCTACCCTCTTTCCCTAGTTCAGAAAAGGTCATTCTGAAAAGTTCCTTTATTTACATTAAGATAACTGTTATGTTAAAAATAAAATAATATGCAAAACCGTGAATGTTAACTTTTTATTTATGAGGTATCAAAAGTAAAGGGGGAGGAATATGTTGTGTATTGATATCCTAGTTTGTCCCTTTAAGGCACCTGTAGTAGCCCATTTCTATACGCTATGACTTTACTCGCATAAAAACTGTGGATGGAGACGTTGTTACTGGCGGTAATTTATGTGTGTGTTGTGGTAAAATAAGCTATCATCTCTGGATGTTACTGCCAAGAGCCTACTGCTGAGACACACTGATTAATATAGAGAGGGTAGAAAGGCCAAGACACATCTCTCTCTCTCTCTCTCTTTCTGTCTGTCTTTCCCACACCTCTGTCTCTGAGCAGGTATCTGACTGACTGTTGGTGTCTGAGTCATATGGTGTGTAGCTCAGAGACTGTATCAGTAGGGGTGTATTTGTCACAGGGAACAAAGGTTCAGACTCAAAGGAGCAAAGGAAAGGGATAATCTCTATTAAACAATTAAAGTCTAAACTGTAATACCTTACTTTACCTTATGGGCTAGTAACACAGTCATGTAAGTTCATAGGGACATTGGATCACATGGGAATTTTCTGAACAGTCTGCGTGTGTGTGTGTGTGTGTGTGCGTGCGGGCTTGCGTGTGCATTTGCATGTTTGTGTGCTCTTCACCCAACAGACACGCGCACACACATGCACACACATGCACAAACACACAAACACACACACACAAACACACAAACACACACACTTAAACACACCCCCACGCAGCCTCTATCCACCGCATATCTTCTCTTCCTCTCACCACCCCTTATCTTCACTTCCTCTCTCCACCCCATATCTTCTCTTCCTCTCTCCACCCCATATCTTCTCTTCCTCTCTCCACCCCATATCTTCTCTTCCTCTCTCCACCCCATATCTTCTCTTCCTCTCTTCACCCCATATCTTCTCTTCCTCTCTCCACCCCATATCTTCTCTTCCTCTCTCCACCCCATATCTTCTCTTCCTCTCTCCACCCCATATCTTCTCTTCCTCTCTCCACCCCATATCTTCTCTTCCTCTCTCTCTCTCCACAGAATCACCTCATAACTTCATTCATCTGCTTCAACCACTTACCTCTTCATCTCTTCTCTCCATATCCTCTCTTTCTCTCACCCTTCACCCCTCCGTTCCTCACCCTCTCATCCCAGGGGGGTGAGATGGGGGAGTAGTATTGCCCCTGCCAAACTGTTTGTTTTTAGGAGTTGTGTGTTTATGTTGACTTCATGTCATGCCCATCTCTCCCATTGTTCTCCACAGATAGTAGATGTACCTCTTCTCCTTCTCCTTGACCGAGCCTGTCTGAACCAAACTTTACAGCATCCTGCTACGACTTTGTTCCAGGAGTATGTTTGGTCACATCGTGTGTCAGACCAGGAGCTGTACGTTTGGGGAGAAGGGGGTCAGACAACTCTTTACCCTCCCAGTTATCAGTCTGTTAAACCGTTCCACAGGTGAAGCCGAGGGCCTGCCTGCCTGCCTACCAGCCTGCCTGTCTTCTTCAGGCCTGGGGTTAAGGTTAGGCCTGGGTGGGCAGGAGGCGGCAGAGGTTTGTCCTTGTCTGGGCACGTGTCTGAGGCCACAGTCGGGCACACCCCCTCTCCTCCTCCCTGGTTACCCTAATCACAAGGTGTAAAGGGAGCCCGTCGACTTTGGACGATGCGTGTTACATTTAATATGGCCCCCATGCGGAACCAATTCACAGCCCACGCACATACTCTCACATTCCATATCCCTGAAGGGAGACACACACATTTTGTACGCTGTGATGGGGAGACACCAGACAGAGAGAGAGAGAGAGAGAGAGAGAGATAACAAGAGAATGACAGAGAAAGAGAGAGAGAGAGAACAATAGAGAGAAAGAAAGAGAGAGAGAGAGAGACAGAGACCTCTCTTCTTTTACATTTTATCGTGTAAAATCAAACTCAAGAGACTACAACAATGTTCATATTTATTACAATTCTTACATTTACATTTTAGCAGACGCTCTTATCCAGAGCGACTTACAGGAGCAATTAGGGTTAAGTGCCTTGCTCAAGGGCACATCGACCGATTTTTATACCTAGTCGGCTCGGGGATTAGAACCAGCGACCTTTCAGTTACTGGCACTGCGCTCTTAACCACTAAGCTACCTTGTGGAATTAGATAATGTATACATTATCTGGATTCTTCACAGCAATGATTTCATGTTGCAATATCATTTTTATTTGATTGCGTGCAACACTATGATTATCTTTTAAAATTCAGTGAAATATCATGCAACTTGTTCTAGCATAGTCCCCCATGTAGCTCAGTTGGTAGAGCATTGCGCTTGAAATGCCAGGTTTTTGGGTTTGATTCCCACGGGGGACCAGTATGAAAATGTATGCGCTCACTACTGTTGCTCTGGATAAGAGTGTCTGCTAAATTAATCTTTGGTCCTTCTTGGCCGTTTACTATCCATGAATCCTCATCATCACCTAACAACCACGGTATCGCTTCAGGATACCACGGCCCTACTTTACCTCTCCAAATCCTCTGACTCTCAACAGAGGAAAACAAACAGAGCAGGCAGATTTAGACGGTCACAACGAGACACATTTCTGCCACGACAACACAAAGTCATGTTCCAATTGAAACTAAAGAGGTTTTCAGCAAAGGCAAAGTCGGTATAATTATTTCAAACACGGGAAAGCAAATCACTTTAGGATGTGGATTTACATCTCATTAAGGCCATACAAAGACAAGATTACCCAAAGAGACCGGGAAAGCTCTCTCGGTTCACGATTACTCCTGATCTCCTATGGATGAGTGGAACCAGACACGTGCTCCGTGTGTGAGAGACAAAGGCATTATGGAGAAAATATAAAACCAACTACAAATCATATTATTTTAGTGTGAGCTTGTTAAGCATGAATCAAATCAAATCAAATAGTATCAGTCGCGTACACATATTTTGCAGATGTTATCGCAGTTGCAGCGAAATTCTTGTTCCTAGCTCCAACAGTGCAGTGATACCTGACAATACAAAACCATACACACATTTCCCCAAATAGAAAGAAAGGAACTAAGAATCAGTCAAGACTAATGGACAATAGTAATGGGCCCAGATGTGGCAGAATGGAGTGGTCAGGTTGGGGTGTAGGGTTTGAGCATAGACTTGACAGTAGGTAGAGGCAGTCCCTGTGCTGCTCTGTAGGCAAGTACCAGGGTCTTGTAAAGCACCACACTCTTAGAAATAAAGGTGCCTGGAGGAACCTTTTGGGCTACCACACTGGCAGAACCGTTCCAGTTCAAAAAGGTTCCTAGAGGAACCCCTCTGAAAATGGCCTTTGAAGAAACCCCTGTGTAAAGGTTCAAACTGGAACCTTTTTGTGATGGGAGGGTTTCAATTTTAAACCTTTTTAATAATATATTGTAGAGGTGGCAGCCTTTCAGATTGTTATTTTTGGCCACCCGTTAGCTTAAATGTCATTCCTGTTCATCATGTTAAGTTTGTACACTGCAAATTAAAATGTTCATTGAATATTTATGCATATTACCTATTATATTCTAATATAATATGAATAATAGTAACATTGCTGATTACATATAGTAATAAAGTGGTAATTATTCCAACTTTGGGATTTGCATAGGCTCTTGAGGAACTCATACACCTCCGTTAACTCCAGGGGGCATGTAGCCTAGCGGTTATGCCCGTTGGGCCAGTAACTGAAAAGTTGCTGGTTTGAATCCCTGAGCTGGCAATGTAGTGAAATCTGGTGTTCTGCCCTTCAGCAAGGCAGTTAACCCCCAGTAACTGGGCACTGATGATGTCGATTAAGGCAGACCACCACACCTCTCTGATTCAGAGAAGACAGTTGAATGCATTCAGTTGTGCAACTGACTAGGTTTCCCTGAAACAGGATCTCCAGGGTTCCTCTAGTCACCACTAATTCTGAGAGTGCAGGGTCTGGTTGCATGGTATCTATCTTAAAGCCATGCCCCAACTAAGCCACGCCTGGTGGTAACTCTAAGATGTTTCTTCCCTTCTGTCTGTAATTAAATAATTTACTTGCTTAATTTAATTTAAATCTTTAAACCGTTCCTTCTTTCCAGGAAAGATCCGGCCTCGACCTGTGACGTCATACCTCCAAGTTTCCCCAACATAGCCCACCTCACCCCATCTTCCTCCCTCCTCCTCACCCCATCTTCCTCCCTCCTCCTCACCCCTCTCTTGCTTCCTGCCTCCTCAAACCTCTCTTCCTCCCACCTCCTCACCCCTCTCTTCCTCCCACCTCCTCACCCATCTCTTCCTCCCACCTCCTCACCCCTCTCTTCCTCCCTATGCACCCACCCCTATCCTCAAATGCCTAACTCCCTTTTCCTCACCCTTCCTCACCCCCCAATTCTCCCCCTCCTCACATTATCCCCCACCTTGTCATCCTCTCATGGTAGCAGCAGCCTGACTTTTCTTACCCTCTCTACCTCCTCCCTCAGTCCCTAGGAAGGTAATTGACTTGTATAATTGGCTCAAGAGATGACAATCGTGTGTATGTGTATGTATGTGTGTGTGTGTGTGGCAGCTGATCAAGCCAGCTAACTGCTAACCTAATGGAGAGCTTGTTAAGCAATTTGGATCCTGGTGAGGATCTATTGATGTCTGGGTGAACAGACTTGTACATAGAAGCTGAGACAAACACACACATAATAGCAAAGAACAGCCTGCCCAAAGGCCTATGCAAATGTAGTGGTTCAACATTGCTGATTACATATAGTAATAAAGTGGTAATTATTCCAACTTTGGGATTTGCATAGGCTCTTGAGGAACTCATACACCTCCGTTAACTCCACGGGGCATGTAGCCTAGCGGTTAAGCCCGTTGGGCCAGTAACTGAAAGGTTGCTGGTTTGAATCCCTGAGCTGGCAATGTAGTGAAATCTGGTGTTCTGCCTTTTATCAAGGCAGTTAACCCCCAGTAACTGGGCACCGATGATGTCAATTAAGGCAGAGCACCGCACCTCTCTGATTCAGAGAAGACGGTTAAATGCATTCAGTTGTGCAACTGACTAGGTTTCCCTGAAACAGGATCTCCAGGGTTCCTCTAGTCACCACTAATTCTGAGAGTGCAGGGTCTGGTTGCATGGTATCTATCTTAAAGCCATGCCCCAACTAAGCCACGCCTGGTGATAACTCTAAGATGTTCCTTCCTCTTCCCTTCTGTCTGTAATTAAATAATTTACTTGCTTAATTTAATTTAAATCTTTAAACCGTTCATTCTTTCCAGGAAAGATCTGGCCTCGACCTGTGACGTCATACCTCCAAGTTTCCCCAACATAGCCCACCTCACCCCATCTTCCTCCAGCCTCCTCACCCCATCTTCCTCCCTCCTCCTCACCCCTCTCTTGCCTCCTGCCTCCTCAAACCTCTCTTCCTCCCACCTCCTCACCCCTCTCTTCCTCCCACCTCCTCACCCCTCTCTTCCTCCCACCTCCTCACCCCTCTCTTCCTCCTGCCTCCTCACCCCTCTCTTCCTCCCACCTCCTCATCCCTTTCTTCCTCCCACCTCCTCACCCCTCTCTTCCTCCCACCTCCTCATCCCTTTCTTCCTCCCACCTCCTCACCCCTCTCTTCCTCCCTATGCACCCACCCCTATCCTCAAATGCCTAACTCCCTTTTCCTCACCCTTCCTCACCCCCCAATTCTCCCCCTCCTCACATTATCCCCCACCTTGTCATCCTCTCATGGTAGCAGCAGCCTGACTTTTTTTTACCCTCTCTACCTCCTCCCTCAGTCCCTAGGAAGGTAATTGACTTGTATAATTGGCTCAAGAGATGACAATCGTGTGTATGTGTATGTATGTGTGTGTGTGTGTGTGGCAGCTGATCAAGCCAGCTAACTGCTAACCTAATGGAGAGCTTGTTAAGCAATTTGGATCCTGGTGAGGATCTATTGATGTCTGGGTGAACAGACTTGTACATAGAAGCTGAGACAAACACACACATAATAGCAAAGAACATCCTGCCCAAAGGCCTATGCAAATGTAGTGGTTCAACATTGCTGATTACATATAGTAATAAAGTGGTAATTATTCCAACTTTGGGATTTGCATAGGCTCTTGAGGAACTCATACACCTCTATTAACTCCAGGGGGCATGTAGCCTAGCGGTTAATGGCGTTGGGCCAGTAACTGAAAGGTTGCTAGTTTGAATCCCTGAGCTGGCAAGGTGGGGAAATCTGGTGTTCTGCCTTTTAGCAATGCAGTTAACCCCCAGCAACAGCAAAACACAGTGTCATTCTTAGTCATCTCAGATCATACATATTTAAACATCAACATCATCTTTCTTACTGTACATTTGGTTTATTTCATACTTAGCCTACCTTTTAGTGTGTGTGTCTCTGTGTGTGTGTGTGTGTGTGTGTGTGTGTGTGTGTGTGTGTGTGTGTGTGTGTGTGGACATGTTTACTATTCTTTGTTAGTCCCCACGAGGTCAAATGCTATTTCTCAGGGTTTAGGGTTAAGGTTAGAATTAGTGTTAGGGTTAGAATTACATTAAGGGTTAGGGTTAGGAGCTAGGGTTAGCTTTAGGGTTAGGGTTAGGAGCTAGGGTTAGCTTTAGGGTTAGGGTTAGGAGCTAGGGTTAGCTTTAGGGTTAGGGTTAGGAGCTAGGGTGAGGTTTAGGGTTAGGGTTAAGGTTAGGTTTTGGGGTTAAGGTTAGGGTTAGGGTTAAGGTTAGGGTTAGGGTAAGTGTAAGAGTATTTGGTTATGGTTAGGTTTAGGGTTAGGGGTTAGGGAAAATAGGATTTTGAATTGGACTGAATTGTGTGTCCCCACAAGGTTAGCTGTACAAGACTGTGTGTGTGTGTGTGTGTGTGTGTGTGTGTGTTTGTATGTGTGTGCATGCGTGTTTGAATGTGTGTGTGCATGCGTGTTTGCATGTGTGTGTGGTTGTGTGTGTGTGTGTTTGTGTGTGTGTGAGAGGGAAGCAGTGAAGTGTCATCAGATGGCTATTGTCTCCCTGTCACAACCAGTGAGTAGCTAACTGGCAACATTAGCGCTGTCTCCTCTGGCAGCTAAAGGTGTAGAGGCTGTGTCTAAGCAGGTTAACTGAACAAAGCTATGGTCAAACAATACCTATGACGAGGATATACAGTGTAAATATATTTGACTAAATTATTCCATGGTGAATACATTAAAAGAAGAAAAAAGCTATGGAAATCTACTGAACCAGTGTCATATTATTACATTATATACAGTACCAGTCAAAAGTCTGGACACACCTACTCATTCCAGGGTTTTTCTTTATTTCTTACTATTTTCTACATTGTAGAATAGTAGTGAAGACATCAAAACTATGAAATAACACATATGGAATCATATAGTAACCAATAAAGTGTTAAACAAATTAAAATATATTTGAGATTTGAGATTGTTCAAAACAGGACAATGACCCAACACACCTCCAGGCTGTGTAAGGGCTATTTGACCAAGAAGGAGAGTGATGGAGTGCCACAGCATTCTGCAGCGATACGCCATTCCATCTGGTTTGCGTTTAGCGGGACTATCATTTGTTTTTCAACAGGACAATGACCCAACACACCTCCAGGCTGTGTAAGGGCTATTTGACCAAGAAGGAGAGTGATGGTGTGCTGCATCAGATGACCTGGCCTCCACAATCATCCGACCTCAACCAAATTGAGATGGTTTGGGATGAGTTGGACCACAGAGTGAAGGAAAAGCAGCCAACAAGTGCTCAGCATATGTGGGAACTCCTTCAAGACTGTTGGAAAAGCATTCCAGGTGAAGCTGGTTGAGAGAATGCCAAGAGTGTACAAAGCTGTCGTCAAGGCAAAGGGTGGCTACTTTGAAGAATCTAAAATCTGAAATACATTTTGATTTGTTTAACACTTTTTTGGTTACTACATGATTCCATGTGTTTTTTCATAGTTTTGATGTCTTTACTATTATTCTAAAATGTAGAAAATAGTGAAAAAAAAAAAAAAACTTGCATGAGTAGGTGTGTCCAAACTTTTGACTGGTACTGTAGTAGCCTACAAAATAAAATGTTAAACTTGGCATATAAAGACCAAATGTTTAGTTTCATGTTTGCCAAGGTTTTCGGTTAATGGATCACAGGCCATTTAGGTTAAAAGGAGTAAAAATGTGTTATACTAAGCTGTCAAAAGAAAGACCTTTCCCATTTTCACATGTTTAGGTTAAGGCCAGGGTCAGACGAAACAGTGGTGACACCAGTCATAATACCTAAGTTGGAGATTGATATGAATACCATGAATATGCCTTATTAGAATAGAATTAGATCAGCTGATATTTTTTACAGCTGAGAGAAGAGGGGGTTGAGAGATGGAGAGAGTGAGTGAGTGAATGAAAAGAATACGGAAAGAGAGGGAGAGTGTGAAGAGAGAGAGAGAGAGCGAGAGAGAAGTAAAGTAAAGAACAAGATATTAGGAAATGCATGATAGAGGAGTAGAGAGAAAGAGGGAGCGAGAGAGATAGAGAGATAGAGAGAGAGAGAGAGAGAGAGAGAGAGAGAGAGAGAGAGAGAGAGAGAGAGAGAGAGAGAGAGAGAGAGAGAGATATGAAAGACAGAGACAGAGGGAGAGGGAGGAAGTTAATTTTGAGATTGTGGGCAATAATACGACCAGTCACCCACGACACGCAGCGGCCGCACACCCTTCCTGACGAACAGCATTGTGGGTATGGAAAGGCGATGGAATTTGAAAGGCGTTCTGCCTGGGCGCCCAGCTGATTTCCATTCAACGATGGAGACGCACACACACACACACACACACACACATGGCTTCTGGGGGACTGGATGCAGTCAACAGCCCTAATTAAGACAATCCTCTCCAAAATACCTGAGATAGAAAGAGAGAAAGAAATAGCGAGATGCAGAAAGAGAGAGTGAGAAGAGAGAGGGGGAGAAGAAAGAGAGAGAGAGAGATGCTGAAAGAGAGAGAGGGAGAAGAGAGAGAGAGAGAGAGAGAGAGAGAGAGACGAACAGGAACAGGCTGGCCCACTAAAACCCGGCTCTCAGCATTACTTTTTGGGGATGTTATTTTTTGCTTTATTATGATATTAGAGAGGAGCGAGCGATAGGGTCCTGATACGATTGTTCCCCCGTTTCCCTTTTATTGCGGAGCATCAGAGAGAGAGAGGGGGACTCGTCAATGAGTAATTTTCCTTTATTTTACAGCGGCATAAATTTAACGGGGGAATATGTGGGGAGAAATCCTTTTAGTGGCTGATTTATGGGCGTCTGATGGTGGAATCATAGATCTCGGCGACCACGGCAGACACTGATGGGCCGGATGAGGGCCACTAATGCCCACAGAACAAAATGTAACCAATCTGTGGAGGCCCTCAACCATGCAATAGGCCTAATAGAAACTCCCAAACTGTCTGCCTGTCACTGCTGACGACTGGGAGAGTGGGAGGGGGGAGGGAGAGGTGATAGAGAGGGGGCTGACTATAGAAGGAGGTTATACATTTACCTGTGTGAAAGGAGAGAGAGAGAGAGAGAGAGAGAGAGAGAGAGAGAGAGAGAGAGAGAGAGAGAGAGAGAGAGAGAAAACTTGACTGCTCTGTCGTTCGCTAGCAGAGGGGACTCTAAATGTCAAGCTAAAACAGACACGAATAAAAGTGATGAATAAATAAATAATAAACAACAACAAAGTGGCACACACACACCAGAGGAGCTTTAATCAGAGCAAGGCTGATGGAGAGGGTGACACACAAGAATGCTACCAGTCCTGTTTTTATCAAAACAAAACCATATATCTGACAGCACCTCAAAGTTGAAACCTTGTTGTAAACTGTAAAATGTAATCTAGATGAAGAGTACCAAAGATAATTTAATTTTAGGATGTGAAATCTCTCCTGAGCCTCATATAAACACAGGGCTTCATCAGAGTTCACTTATAATAATATGCCATTTAGTAGACGCTTTTATCCAAAGCGACTTACAGTCATGTGTGCATACATTTTTACGTATGGGTGGTCCCGGGGATCAAACCCACTACCCTGGCGTTACAAGCGCCATGCTCTACATGCCATGCTCTACCAATTGAGCTACAGAGGCCGACTTAAAAACAGCTGAACAAAGTCATTATGGGAGGGGCTAGCAACAGGAAGTGAGAGTAACCCCGGTCAACTGTAAGTGCTGTTATTGTAAAGTGGAAACGTCTAGGAGCAACAATGGCTCAGCTGCAAAACGGTAGGCCACACAAGCTCACAGAACGGGACTGCCTAGTGCTGAAGTGCGTAGCGCGTAAAAATCGTCTGTCGTCGGTTGCAACACTCACTACCGAGTTCCAAACTGCCTCTGGAAGCAACGTAAGCACAAGAACTGTTCGTTGGGAACTTAATGAAATGGGTTTCCATGGCCTAGCAGCCGCACACAAGCTGTCACGGTTTCGGCCGAGGCTGCTCCTCCTCCTGGTTCGGGCAGGCTTCGGCGGTCGTCGTCCCCGGAGTACTAGCTGCCACCGATCTATGTTTCATGTTCGTTTGGTTTTGTCTTGATGTTGTACACCTGTGTCTTGTTAGTCCTCGTTAGTGTCCTATTTAGTTCTCGTTGTGTGTGTTTGTCTTTGTGTGTGATTGCTCTTCTGTTTCGTGTTGGAGCTACGTACTTCCCTCCAGTGTTTTGGAGAGGTTTTTCGCACATGTTAGTGCGCCGTTTGTTTGACGCCTGTGTGCGCCGTTATTTCGCCTTCGGGCTTATTGTGCTTATTTTCTACGTGAATATTGCACTAAAGTCTTTTGGACTGAGCTTCTGCGTCCTGCGCTTGATTCATGCACCACACCCACCTTCAGCACCCCTTGACACAAGCCTAAGATCATGCGCAATGACAAGCGTCGGCTGGAGCGGTGTAAAGCTTGCTACCATTGCACTCTGGAGCAGAGGAAACGCGTTCTCTGGAGTGATGAATCACGCTTCACCATCTGGCAGTCCAACGGACGAATCTGGATTTGGCGGATGCCAGGAGAACACTACCTGCCGAATGCATAGTGCCAACTGTAAAGTTTGGTGGAGGATGAATAATGGTCCCTTGGCTTTTTCATGGTTTGGGCTAGGCCTCTTAATTCCAGTGAATGGAAATCTTAATGCTACAGCATACAATGACATTCTAGACAATTCTGTGCTTCCAACTTTGTGGCAACAGTTTGGGGAAGGCCCTTTCCTTTTTCAGCATGACAATGCCCCCGTGCACAAAGCGAGGTCGGTACAGAAATGGTTTATCGAGATCAGTGTGGAAGAACTTGACTGGCCTGCACAGAGCCCTGACCTCAACCCCATCGAGCACCTTTTTGGCTGAATTGGATGCAGACCGCGAGCCAGGCCTAATCGCCTAACATCAGTATCCGACCTCACTAATGCTCTTGTGGCTGAATGGAAGCAAGTCCCCGCAGCAATGTTCCAACATCTAATGGAAAGCTTTCCCAGAAGAGTAGTGGGTGTTATAGCAGCAAAAGGGGGACAAATTCCATATTAATGCCCATGATGTTGGAATGACATGTTCGATGAGCCGGTGTCCACATACTTTTGGTCATGTATGTGTTCAGTGGTAAGTCTTGTGTAAAAAGGTGCGACTTCCAATGTCGTTGAAAGACTACACACACACACACACACATGCACACAAGTTGAACACTTTAATCACCTTGATGTGTTCCATGGCTGTGGTCCACACACAAACACTTGCGCGAGTGTCCTCCACACAATAGAAAACCTCAGCACACCTCAATGTATTTATCATAAAACATAAAAAACAAACCAGTTTGACCTCTTCCTCTCCTTCCTTGCCCTCCTCCTTCCCTCCTTCTCTTCCTCCTCCCTCCCTCACTCTGTCCCTTGGTTAAAGAGAGTAATTCTGGTTCCATTAAGGAGAATATGCAATGTTTCACTTTGGGGAGAGAGGAGGCCAGGGGTTCACTCGTCTGCATTCAGAGTGAAAGAGTCTCTTGCTTCACTCGTTTAACAGCCGACCGCCACACTCACCCCTTAGGAAAGGTTAAACACCTGCCCTTATACCTATTTATGAGAGAGGGAGGGAGGGAGGGAAGGAGGGAGCTAAATAGATTATGTTTCAAATAGCCAAGGTCCAGGCCATGCACATGAGGCTAGTATGATGAAAGAGAAAGGGTGCAGAGAAAAGGGAGAGAGAAAAAAGGTGAGGGAGAGGTGGAGGGGAGAAGGAGGGAGAGGGAAATGAGGTGAGGGAGAGGTGGAGGGGAGAAGGAGGGAGAGGGAAAGGAGGTGAGGGAGAGGTGGAGGGGAGAAGGAGGGAGAGGGAAAGGAGGTGAGGGAGAGGTGGAGGGGAGAAGTAGGGAGAGGGAAAGGAGGTGAGGGAGAGGTGGAGGGGAGAAAGAGGGAGGGGGAAAGGAGGTGAGGGAGAGGTGGAGGGGAGAAAGAGGGAGGGGGAAAGGAGGTGAGGGAGAGGTGGAGGGGAGAAGGAGGGAGAGGGAAAGGAGGTGAGGGAGAGGTGGAGGGGAGAGGTAGGGACCGGGAAAAGAGGTAGAAAAGGAGTGAGAGAGTAGAGGTAGAGTATATAACCTGTGTTGCTGTGTCTCCAGCCGACTGGAAGAGGTCAACAGTGACTTTACTGAAATCTATCCACAGTCAGAGAATAAAAAAAAACACTGCTGGCAACAGTCAAGTCTTTTCTTGCCTTATATTTTCCACTTTGTTAGCCCCTTGCTGTGAGCCAGATACATAGCCCACACATGCATGGCATTCCAGGGTTGCTGTAGAAGATAAAAAAAGACGGAGGAGGAAGAGTGGAAGAGAGGAGGAGAGGAGAGGCAGCCAAGCAGACATAGCCTGGGAGGTTGGCGTGAGACAGAGCGGTGACAGGGACTGGAGCTATACATGTCAACAGAGATCAGACTGAAGACATACAACAGGTACTCTCTCTCTCTCTCTCTCTCTCTCTCTCTCTCTCTCTCTCTCTCTCTCTCTCTCTCTCTCTCTCTCTCTCTCTCTCTCTTATCTCTCTCTCTCTCAATTCACTTAAATTCAAAGGGCTTTATTGGCATGGGAAACATTGCCAAAGCAAGTGGTATAGATAATAAACAAAAGTGAAATAAACAATCGGAGATGAACAGTAAGCATTACACTCACAAAAGTTTCAAAGGAATAGAGACATTTCAAATGTTATATTATGTCTATGTAGAGTATTGTAACAATGTGCAAATAGTTGATATATGGAAGTATAATGTTATTTTTGCATCACTGGTTGTGCTTTTCTTGTGGCAACAGGTAACAAATCTTGCTGCTGTGATGGCACACTGTGGTATTTCACCTAACAATTATGTGAGTTTATCGAAATTGGATTAGTTTTTCGAATTCTTTGTGGGTCTGTGTAATCTGAGGGAAATGTGTGTCTTAAATATGGTCATACATTTGGCAGGAGGTTAGGAAATGCAGCTCAGTTTCCACCTCATTTTGTGGGCAGTGTGCACATAGCCTGTCTTCTCTCGAGAGCCAGGTCTGCCTATGGCGGCCTCTCTCAATAGCAAGGCTATGCTAACTGAGTGTACACAGTCAAAGCTTTCATTAATTTTGGGTCAGTCCCAGTGGTCAGGTATTCTGTTACTGTGTACTCTCTGTTTAGGGCAAAATAGTATTCCAGTTTGCTTTTTTTGGTTAGTTTTTTCCAATGTGGCAAGTAATGATCTTTTAGCTTTTTTCATGATTTGGTTGGGTCTAATTGTGTTGCTGTCCTCTGTCTCTCTGTAGGTGATGGCATTGTTATAAAATGTTTAGGTTTCCCTTCCTTTTAGGTGGTTGTAGAATTTAACAGCTCTTTTCTGGATGTTGATAATTTGAGGGTATCGTCCTACTTCTGCTCTGAATACATTATTTGGTGTTTTACGTTGTACACAGAGGTAGTTTTTGCAGAATTATGCATGCAGAATCTCTATTTTGTGTTTTTCCTATTTTGTGAATTATTGGTTGGTGAGCGGACCCCCAGACCTCACAACCGTAGTTGTCAATGGGTTCTATAACCGATTCAAGTCTTTTTTGCCAGATCCTAATTGTGATGTTGAATTTTATATTCCTTTTGATGGCGTAGAAGGCCCTTCTTGCCTTGTCTCTCAGACCGTTCACAGCTTTTTGGAAGTTACCTGTGGTGCTGATGTTTAGGCCGAGGTAGGTATAGTTTTTTGTGTGCCCTAGGGCAACAGTGTCTAGATGGAATTTGTATTTGTGGTCCTGGCAACTACACCTTTTTTGGAACACCATTATTTTTGTCTTATTGATTTTGGAACACCATTATTTTTGTCTTATTGAGATTCACTGTCAGGGCCCCGGTCTGACAGAATCTGTGCAGAAGGTCTAGGTGCTGCTGTAGGCCCTCTCTCTCTCTCTCTCTCTCTCGCTCTCTCTCGCTCTCTCTCTCTCGCTCTCTCTCGCTCTCTCTCTCTCTCTCTCTCTCTCTCTCTCTCTCTCTCTCTCTCTCTCTCTCTCTCTGCTCCTGGCCATGTGCTGGTTGTGGGGCAGACCTTAGCGATATCGGCGTGCTGACCGATTGGAGCAGATGTGACTCTGGTTGCCGGGCATTTGGCAGGAGCACTCATCGTCATGGAGACAGCGATGCAGCCTGACAGCGCCTCAGCTGTGGCAGCATACACACACAGCACACACAGCACACACAAACACACACACACACACACACATACACACACACATACACGCCCCTTGATAAGCCCCATGCCCCACACCCCTGACTGGTGCGATCACACACTGAACTCGCCAAGGACCACCTTGGACCCCCCACCCCCCCCTCACACACACACACACACCCCACAAACACACACACACACACCCCCCACAAACACACACACACAAACACACACACACACCAACTCTTACCCCCCAGGGGCACTGTAAGTAAGGGGAGAGCGTTGAGGAGGATGGAAGAGAGGGGGAGGGAGGGAGGGAGGGAGGGAGGGAGGGAGGGAGGGAGGGAGGGAGGGAGGGAGGGTTGCTAACCAGGCAACAAAAAGCGCCGTAAAATATGCAATGAGATTTTTCATCACTTGAGATATTTTCTTCTATTTTAATCTTGTGCCAAGTTGTAGACAAATGGTTGTTTTGGGGCTAAACGTATGAACTTGTCCAAGGAGACCCAGATCAACACACTTAGATGAGCATGGGTCCACGGGGCACAGAGCTACAGGCCAGATGTTGGAATTACTTAAGACATCTGTAACATGTACAACCCAGCACTGCTTAGCAAAATAAACACACTACATGCCAACGAAAAGACACGGCTGCTCCCTCTCATACTCTTTCCCTATCTCCTTCCGTTTATCTCTCTCTCCCTCTCTCTCCCTCTCTTTCCCTCTCTTTCCCCATCGCTCTCTCTCTCTCTTTCCCTTTCCTTCTCCCTTTCGTGACAGTACCCCCCCCCCCTTGACGCGCAGTTCTAGCAGCACGCCGACACCGGCCTCGGGGACGGCCAGGAGGACGCGGAGCAGGGCGAGTCGGATGGCGACTACGGAAGTCCCTCAACAGAGAGGGATCGAGGATATGCCTCACCGGGACCCAGCACCGTTCCTCCGGACCGTACCCTTCCCACTCCACGAGGTACTGTATGGAACGGACAGAGTACGCCGGCGCCCCCTCGATGTCCAAAGGAGGTGGAGGGACCTCCCGCACCTCAGACTCCTGGAGCGGACCAGCCATCACCGGCCTGAGGAGAGACACATGAAACGAGGGGTTAATACGGTAATCAGGGGGGAGTAATAACCTATATGTGACCTCGTTGATTCTCCTCAGGACTTTGAACGGCCCTACAAACCGTGGGCTCAGCTTCCGGCAGGGCAGGCGGAGGGGCAGATTCCGGGTCGAGAGCCAGACCCGATCCCCCGGTACAAAGACGGGGGCCTCACTACGGTGACGGTCAGCGTTGGCCTTCTGATGACGCACGGCGCGTTGGAGGTGAACATGGGCAACGTTCCACGTCTCCTCCACGCGCCGAAACCAGTCATCCACTGCAGGAGCTTCGGTCTGGCTCTGGTGCCATGGTGCCAGAAACGGTTGATAACCTAAAACACACTAAAATGGCGTTAGGTTCGTAGAGGAGTGGCGGAGAGAGTTCTGGGCATATTGTGCCCATGGCAGGAACACCGACCACTCCCCCGGCCGGTCCTGGCAATAGGACCTCAGGAACCTACCCACATCCTGATTTACCCGTTCCACCTGCCCATTACTCTCAGGGTGGAACCCAGAGGTCAGGCTGACCGAGACTCCCAGACGTTCCATGAACGCCTTCCAGACTTTTGACATGAACTGGGGACCTCGGTCAGACACTATATTCTCTGGTACCCCGTAGTGCCGGAAGACATGAGTAAACAGGGCCTCCTCAGTTTGCAGAGCCGTGGGGAGACCGGGCAGAGGAAGGAGGCGGCAGGCCTTCGAAAAGCGGTCCACAACGACCAGGATGGTGGTGTTCCCTTGAGAGAGAGGCAGATCAGTTAAATAATTAACACTCAAATGAGACCATGGTCGTTGTGGAACTGGTAAAGGTTTTAACTTACCCGCTGGGAGGTGCCTAGGTGCCTTACTCTGGGTGCACACTGTGCAGGAGGAAACATACACCCTCACGTCCTTAGCCAAGGTAGGCCACCAGTACTTCTCGGTCAGGCAGAGCACTGTACGACCAATACCTGGGTGACCAGAGGAGGGTGACGTGTGTGCCCAGTAGATCAGACGATCACGGATAAGCGCTGGCACGTACTGCAGCCCAGCTGGACACTGCTGTGGAGATGGATCTGTGCGTAATGCCTGTGCTATATCCGCGTCCATCGCCCATACTACCAGCGCCACAATGCATGAGACTGGCAGTATGGGGGTATTGTCTCTGGGCCTCTCCTCTGTATCATACAGCCGGGACAGTGCGATGAAGGAGACGGGCTGCTGGAAAAACATACACTTTTCTGCCTTAGCATAAAGGTCATTTTCCAACAGTCGGGCCAGTACTTTGCGAACCAGGGACACATGCTCGGCGCGCGTAGCGGCATACACCAAGATGTCATCGATGTAGACCACTACACGGCGACCAAGCATTTCCCGAAATACCTCATTCACAAAGGACTGGAAGACTGAGGGAGCATTCATCAAACCATATGGCATCACCAGGTATTCATAATGCCCCGTGGTTGTGCTGAATGCTGTCTTCCACTCATCTCTCTCTCAGATCTAATTTAGTGAAGAAGCGCGCTCCATGCAATGACTCAACCACTGATGGAATGAGGGGGAGAGGATAACTAAATCTAATTGTCTCCTTGTTCAGTGGTCGATAGTCAATGCACGGGCGCAGACCGCCGTCTTTCTTCTTCACAAAGAAGAAACTCGAGGAGGTGGGTGAAGTGGAGGGATGTATGTACCCCTGGCGCAGGGACTCAGTGACGTATGTCTCCATAGCCTCCGTCTCCGCCTGCGACAGGGGATACACATGACTCCTGGGAGGTACAGCGTCTACCTGAAGGTTTATTGCGCAATCCCCCACCCGATGAGGTGCAATTTAGTTGCTTTATTCTTGGAGAAAACTTGTGCCAGATCATGGTATTCGGGGGAAATGCGCACGGAGGAGGCACCGTCTGGACTTTCCACCGTGGTTTCACCAACGGAAACACCCAGACACCTACCCTGACACTCTTGTGACCACCCCGTGAGAACCCTCTGCGGCCATGAGAAAGTGGGGTTGTGGAGTGCTAGACACGGAATACCTAAAACCACAGGGAAAGCAGGAGACTCAATGATGGAAAAAGTGACCTTCTCACAATGCGTCTCCTGTGTGATCATGGTGACTGGTACCGTGACTTTATCAACCCGGACCCTAATGGTCGACTATCAAGTGCTCTGATGGGGCGTGGAATGGATAGGGGAACTAATGAAATGCCCTGGCGGCGTGCGAAAGTTTTATCCATAAAGTTCCCAGCTGCGCCTGAATCTACTAGTGCCTTACACTTGGGAACTCTCATGAAATCAGGGAAGTATATGGGTATGGTACAGAGCGCAGCAGAGGGCTCTGAACAAGTGTGGGTGCTCAATACCTGGGGTGATGCGAGAGTGCCCTGCCGGCCGCCTCCTGACCCAAAAGAGCGCTGACGACAACGTGTGGTGGAATGTCCCTTCGTGCCATCCGATTGGCACTGGCGCTCTCGTCTTCCGCTCTCTCTGTGCGCGGTACCACCCAGCTCCATGAGCTCTGGATCCACGTTGGTCGGGGCGGGAACGGGCAGACCTCCTCCAGAACGTCCTCTGGTTACCAGCATGTTATCCAGACGAATGGCCATGTCCACCAGTTCGGTAAAAGACAAACTGGTGTCACGGCAGGCTAGCTCCCGTTGGACGTCCTCCCGTAAATGGCACCGGAACTGGTTGATCATGGCCCGCTCGTTCCACCCGGATCCTGCTGCCAGAATCCGGAACTCCAGTGCGAACTCCTGTACTGTCCTCGTCCCCTGCCTCACGTGGACCAGCTGCTCACCCGCCTTAAATAGGCGGGCAAACTCCCTGTAGTCCTCCAACGCGGCTCCTCCTTCTCTCCAAACCGCATTGGCCCACTCCAGGGCTTTCCCCTGAGAGGCAGGAAATGAGGACGGACACCTGCTCTCGATCTGATGGCGCCGGCATGACACTGGAGCAGTACAGCTCCAGTTGGAGAAGGAATCCCTGACATAGAGCTGGCGTCCCATCGAACGCCCGTGGTCGAGATATCTGGATCCCTCCGGGTGCTGTGATGTAGGTGGCTGGATCCGGTTGGCCAGCTGTTCTCGACGGATCGGTTCCTCTTCTCTTCAGGCGTTGGAGGAGGCGGCGGCGCCTCTCTTGGCAGGTTTGTTGTGGTGCCATATTCTTTCCATTTTTAATAATGGATTTAATGGTGTTCTGTGGGATGTTCAAAGTTTCTGATATTTTTTTATAACCCAACCCTGATCTGTACTTCTCCACAACTTTGTCCCTGACCTGTTTGGAGAACCGCTTGCTTGGTGGTGCCCCTTGCTTAGTGGTGTTGCAGACTCTGGGGCCTTTCAGAACAGGTGTATATATACTGAGATCATGTAATATTATATGGTATTTTTTTCATTTCACTTCACCAATTTACCATTACATGAAATCCAAATAATTTTTTTTTTAAATTACAGGTTGTAATGAAACAAAATAGGAAAAACGCCAATGGGGATGAATACTTTTGCAAGGCACTGTACATTGATATACAGCTGTGGAAAAAATTAAGAGACCACTGCACATTTTTATTAAATCAGCATCTCTACATGTATGACAACAATTCCATTCCAGTGTCTGTTGAATTCCAACACAGGCACAACCTCATTCTACTGATTTAGGTACTGATTAGGTGATCATGTGAACCAAATCTTATTTAACGAGGAAAAGTATAAAAAACCCTGCTGTGGTCATCACTATCCTCTTGCAACAGGACCAGCTGGATGGCAAAAACAGTGCTAATAGTACCTCAAAAGTAATATTAATAAAAAAAATAACTATTGACCATGCCTAAAGAGTTGAAAAGGAAAATGTTGATTGAGGGAAAGAATGGTTCAATTCTGGCTTTCTTGGCAGATGGATACAGTGAGCGTCAGGTTGCTTCCATCCTTAAAATTTCAAAGACGGAGGTTCATAAGAACAAGGTCAAGCAGCAGACATTGGGGACAACAAAGCTACAGACCGGCAGAGGGACAAAATGACTCTCTACTGACCGGGATGACCGCCAACTCATTCGAATGTCACTCAACAACTGTAGGATGACATCAAGTGACCTACAAAAAGAATGGCAAACGGCAGCTGGGGTGAAGTGCACGGCGAGGACGGTTCAAAACAGGCTCCTAGGGGCAGGGCTGAAGTCGTGCAAAGCTAGAAAAAAGCCCTTCATCATTGAGAAGCAAAGAAGAGCCAGGCCGAGGTTTGCAAAAGACCATAAGGATTGGACTGTAGAGGACTGGAGTAAGGTCATCTTCTCTGATGAGTCCAATTTCCAGCTTTGCCCAACACCTGGTCGTCTAATGGTTAGACGGAGACCTGGAGAGGCCTACAAGCCACAGTGTCTCGCACCCACTGTAAAATTTGGTGGAGGATCGGTGATGATTTGGGGGTGCTTCAGCAAGGCTGGAATCGGGCAGATTTGTCTTTGTGAAGGACGCATGAATCAAGCCACGTACAAGGTTGTCCTGGAAGAAAACTTGCTTCCTTTTGCTCTGACATTGTTCCCCAACTCTGAGGATTGGTTTTTCCAGCAGGACAATGCGCCATGCCACACAGCCAGGTCAATCAAGGTGTGGATGGAAGACCACCAGATCAAGACCCTGTCATGGCCAGCCCAATCTCCAGACCTGAACCCCATTGAAAACTTCTGGAATGTGATCAAGAGGAAGATGGATGGTCACAAGCCATCAAAAAAAGCCGAGCTGCTTGAATTTTTGCGCCAGGAGTGGCATAAAGTCACCCAACATCAATGTGAAAGACTGGTGGAGAGCATGTCAAGACGCATGAAAGCTGTGATTGAAAATCAGGGTTATTCCACCAAATACTGATTTCTGTTAAAACGTTACTATTGTGTTGTTTAAAAATGAACATGAACTTATTTTCTTTGCATTATTCGAGGTCTGACAACACTGCATCTTTTTTTGTTATTTTGACCAGTTGTCATTTTCTGCAAATAAATGCTCTAAATGACAATATTTTTATTTGGAATTTGGGAGAAATGTTGTCAGTAGAATAGAATAACAATTTATTTTTATTTTTACCCAAACACATACCTATAAATAGTAAAACCAGAGAAACTGATAATTTTGCAGTGGTCTCTTAATTTTTTCCGCAGCTGTATATTGACATATATACAGTGGGGAAAAAAAGTATTTAGTCAGCCACCAATTGTGCAAGTTCTCCCACTTAAAAAGATGAGAGAGGCCTGTAATTTTCATCATAGGTACACGTCAACTATGACAGACAAATTGAGAAAAAATAATCCAGAAAATCACATTGTAGGATTTTTAATGAATTTATTTGCAAATTATGGTGGAAAATAAGTATTTGGTCACCTACAAACAAGCAAGATTTCTGGCTCTCACAGACCTGTAACTTCTTCTTTAAGAGGCTCCTCTGTCCTCCACTCGTTACCTGTATTAATGGCACCTGTTTGACCTTGTTATCAGTATAAAAGACACCTGTCCACAACCTCAAACAGTCACACTCCAAACTCCACTATGGCCAAGACCAAAGAGCTGTCAAAGGACACCAGAAACAAAATTGTAGACCTGCACCAGGCTGGGAAGACTGAATCTGCAATAGGTAAGCAGCTTGGTTTGAAGAAATCAACAGTGGGAGCAATTATTAGGAAATGGAAGACATACAAGACCACTGATAATCTCCCTCGATCTGGGGCTCCACGCAAGATCTCACCCCGTGGGGTCAAAATGATCACAAGAACGGTGAGCAAAAATCACAGAACCACACAGGGGGACCTAGTGAATGACCTGCAGAGAGCTGGGACCAAAGTAACAAAGCCTACCATCAGTAACACACTACGCCGCCAGGGACTCAAATCCTACAGTGCCAGACGTGTCCCCCTGCTTAAGCCAGTATATGTCCAGGCCCGTCTGAAGTTTGCTAGAGTGCATTTGGATGATCCAGAAGAGGATTGGGAGAATGTCATATGGTCAGATGAAACCAAAATATAACTTTTTGGTAAAAACTCAACTCGTCGTGTTTGTAGGACAAAGATTGCTGAGTTGCATCCAAAGAACACCATACCTACTGTGAAGCATGGGGATGGAAACATCATTCTTTGGGGCTGTTTTTCTGCAAAGGGACCAGGACGACTGATCCGTGTAAAGGAAAGAATGAATGGGGCCATGTATCGTGAGATTTTGAGTGAAAACATCCTTCCATCAGCAAGGGCATTGAAGATGAAACATGGCTGGGTCTTTCAGCATGACAATGATCCCAAACACACCGCCCGGGCAACGAAGGAGTGGCTTCGTATGAAGCATTTCAAGGTCCTGGAGTGGCCTAGCCAGTCTCCAGATCTCAACCCCATAGCAAATCTTTGGAGGGAGTTGAAAGTCTGTGTTGCCCAGCGACAGCCCCAAAACATCACTGCTCTAGAGGAGATCTGCATGGAGGAATGGGCCAAAATACCAGCAACAGTGTGTGAAAACCTTGTGAAGACTTACAGAAAATGTTTGACCTGTGTCATTACCAACAAAGGGTATATAACAAAGTATTGAGAAACTTTTGTTATTGCCCAAATACTTATTTTCCACCATAATATGCAAATAAATTCATTAAAAATCCTACAATGTGATTTTCTGGATTATTTTTTCTCATTTTGTCTGTCATAGTTGACGTGTACCTATGACGAAAATTACAGGCCTCTCTCATCTTTTTAAGTGGGAGAACTTGCACAATTGGTGGCTGACTAAATACTTTTTTTCCCCACTGTATGTATAGATATATATATACAGTATTGTATAAGGTATACAACACAGCATTAACTAACATTGTCCATGCGTTTGTGCACACATGTGTGTTTGTTTGTGTGTATATGTGTATGTGTGTATATGTGTATGTGTGTGTGTGTGTATGTGTGTGTGTGTGTGTGTGTGTGTGTGTGTGTGTGTGTGTGTTTGTGTGTGCGTAGAAAAGAGTGAAAGTGGTAGTGTGATGTCTGTCAGGAGCTGAGGGTCTGTGACATTTCCTGCTCTGACACTTGTCTCAGCTCATCTAAGGATGGAGTGGAAGGGTGCCCTGCAGACACACACAGTACCAGCAACGCAAAGTTAATTTTTTTTCAACGTAGTCAGAGGCCCCTCCCCCAACTAACAATCATGCTGGATCTTTTTTCCTCTTACTAGCTCTGACTTTGCTGATAGTTACTTTACTGAGGAAAAAATCTACTTAATATGACTATGATATGTGGTTGTCCCACCTAGCTATCTTAAGAAGAATGCACTAACTGTAAGTCGTTCTGGATAATTGCATCTGCTAAATGACTAAAATGTAAAACTACCGGCAGCACCCTAACCCCTGGAAGACACACACACACACACACACACACACACACACACACACACACACACACACACACACACACACACACACACACACACACACACACACACACACACACACACACACACACACACACACACACACATATGCACACACTCATGCACACAAAAAGGAAAGCACACACACACACATGCTTGGCTTTCCCTGATAATGCCTACTGGTTATTCTCACCTTTCAGAGAGCCTGTCCACTGCTCTGTTTATAATTCAATCACTGTATGTGTCTGTGTCTGTGTCTGTGTCCACACACACCAACATCTACATTCTAGCATATCTACTGTACATCAACATCAACAGCCACGCATATGAGCATGCTCAAGCACACGTACACATTCGTGTGTGTGCGTGCGTGTGTGTGTGTGTGCATGTGTGTGTGTGTGTGTGTGTGTGTGTGGAGATGGATACAGGTGCGTTGCCCTGGTGTGTTTGTCTCAGTGTGATAACACCATGTGATTTGTATCTGTAGATGAAACATCAGGGTAACAAATGAGGTGGTTACTCTGTCTCTCATTTTGTTCCATTCTCCCATCACTCTTTCTTTCTCTCTCTCTTTCTCTTACATCTTTCTTTCCAGTGTTCCGTTCTGACTTCTATCTCTCTCTGTCTCCACTGCTGTGGCCTTACCATCTCTCAGTCTCCACTGCTGTGGCCTTACCATTACTCAGTCTCCACTGCTGTGGCCTTACCCTCCATCAGTCTCCACTACTGTGGCCTTACCATCCCTCAGTCTCCAATGCTGTGGCCTTACCAACCCTCAGTCTCAACTGCTGTGGCCTTACCATCTCTCAGTCTCCACTGCTGTGGCCTTACCATCCCTCAGTCTCCACTACTGTGGCCTTCCCATCCCTCAGGACTTACTGCTGTGGCCTTACCATTCCTCAGTCTCCACTGCTGTGGCCTTACCATCCCTCAGCTCCTCTGCTGTGGCCTTACCATCTCTCAGTCTCAACTACAGTGGCCTTACCATTCCTCATTCTCCACTGCTGTGGCCTTACCATCCCTCAGTCTCCACTGCTGTGGCCTTACCATCCCTCAGTCTCCACTGCTGTGGCCTTAACATCCCTCAGTCTCCACTGCTGTGGCCTTACCATCCCTCAGTTTCCACTGCTGTGGCCTTACCATCCCTCCGTCTCCTCTACTGTGGCCTTAACATCTCTCAGTCTCAACTACTGTGGCCTTACCATCACTCAGTCTCCACTGCTGTGGCCTTACCATTCCTCATGCTCCACTGCTGTGGCCTTACCATCCCTCAGTCTCCACTGCTGTGGCCTTACCATCCCTCAGTCTCCACAGCTGTGGCCTTACCACCCCTCAGTCTCTACTGATGTGGCCTTACCATCCCTCAGTCTCCACTGCTGTGGCCTTACCCTCCCTCAGTCTCTACTGCTGTGGCCTTACCATCCCTCAGTCTCCACTACTGTGGCCTTACCATCCCTCAGTCTCCACTGCTGTGGCCTTACCATCCCTCAGTCTCCACTGCTGTGGCCTTCCCATCCCTCACAATTTAGTGCTGTGGCTTTACAATCCCTCAGTCTCCACTGTTGTGGCCTTACCATCCCTCAGGACTTACTGCTGTGGCCTTCCCATCCCTCAGTCTCCACTACTGTGGCCTTCCCATCCCTCAGGACTTACTGCTGTGGCCTTACCATCCCTCAGTCTCCACTGCTGTGGCCTTCCCATCCCTCAGTCCCTACTGCTGTGGCCTTAACATCCCTCAGTCTCCTCTACTGTGGCCTTACCATCCCTCAGTCTCCACTGCTGTGGCCTTACCATCCCTCAGTCTCAACTGCTGTGGCCTTACCATCCCTCAGTCTCAACTGCTGTGGCCTTACCATCCCTCAGTCTCCACTGCTGTGGCCTTACCATCCCTCAGTCTCACTGCTGGGGCCTTACCATCCCTCAGTCTCCACTGATGTAGCCTTACCATCCCTCAGTCTCCACTGCTGTGGCCTTACCATCCCCCAGTCTCCACTACTGTGGCCTTACCATCCCTCAGTCTCCACTGCTGTGGCCTTACCATCCCTCAGTCTCTACTGCTGTGGCCTTCCCATCCCTCAGTCTCCACTACTGTGGCCTTCCCATCCCTCAGTCTCCACTGCTGTGGCCTTACCATCTCTCAGTCTCCACTGCTGTGGACTTACCATCCCTCAGTCTCCACTACTGTGGCCTTACCATCCCTCAGTCTCCACTGCTGTGGCCTTACCATCCCTCAGTCTCCACTACTGTGGCCTTCCCATCCCTCAGGACTTCCTGCTGTGGCCTTACCATCCCTCAGTCTCCACTGCTGTGGCCTTACCATCCCTCAGTCTCCACTGCTGTGGCCTTACCATCCCTCAGTCTCTACTGCTGTGGCCTTACCATCCCTCAGTCTCTACTGCTGTGGCCTTACCATCCCTCAGTCTCCACTGCTGTGGCCTTACCATCCCTCAGCTCCACTGCTGTGGCCTTACCATCCCTCAGTCTCTACTGCTGTGGCCTTACCATCCCTCAGTCTCCACTGCTGTGGCCTTACCATCCCTCAGTCTCCACTGCTGTGGCCTTACCATCCCTCAGTCTCTACTGCTGTGGCCTTACCATCCCTCAGTCTCCACTGCTGTGGCCTTACCATCCCTCAGTCTCTACTGCTGTGGCCTTACCATCCCTCAGTCTCCACTGCTGTGGCCTTACCATCCCTCAGGACCTACTACTGTGGCCTTCCCATCCCTCAGTCTCCACTGCTGTGGCCTTCCCATCCCTCAGGACTTACTGCTGTGGCCTTCCCACCCCTCAGTCTCCACTGCTGTGGCCTTCCCATCCCTCAGTCTCCACTGCTGTGGCCTTCCCATCCCTCAGTCTCCACTGCTGTGGCCTTCCCATCCCTCAGGACTTACTGCTGTGGCCTTCCCACCCCTCAGTCTCCACTGCTGTGGCCTTCCCATCCCTCAGGACTTACTGCTGTGGCCTTCCCATCCCTCAGTCTCCACTGCTGTGGCCTTCCCATCCCTCAGTCTCCACTGCTGTGCCCTTACCATCCCTCATGACTTACTGCTGTGGCCTTACCATCCCTCAGTCTCCACTGCTGTGGCCTTACCATCCCTCAGTCTCCACTACTGTGGCCTTACCATCCTTCAGTCTCCACTGCTGTGGCCTTCCCATCCCTCAGTCTCCACTACTGTGGCCTTCCCATCCCTCAGTCTCCACTGCTGTGGCCTTACCATCTCTCAGTCTCCACTGCTGTGGACTTACCATCCCTCAGTCTCCACTTCTGTGGCCTTACCATCCCTCAGTCTCCACTGCTGTGGCCTTACCATCCCTCAGTCTCCACTACTGTGGCCTTCCCATCCCTCAGGACTTCCTGCTGTGGCCTTACCATCCCTCAGTCTCCACTGCTGTGGCCTTACCATCCCTCAGTCTCCACTGCTGTGGCCTTACCATCCCTCAGTCTCTACTGCTGTGGCCTTACCATCCCTCAGTCTCTACTGCTGTGGCCTTACCATCCCTCAGTCTCCACTGCTGTGGCCTTACCATCCCTCAGCTCCACTGCTGTGGCCTTACCATCCCTCAGTCTCTACTGCTGTGGCCTTACCATCCCTCAGTCTCCACTGCTGTGGCCTTACCATCCCTCAGTCTCCACTGCTGTGGCCTTACCATCCCTCAGTCTCTACTGCTGTGGCCTTACCATCCCTCAGTCTCCACTGCTGTGGCCTTACCATCCCTCAGTCTCTACTGCTGTGGCCTTACCATCCCTCAGTCTCCACTGCTGTGGCCTTACCATCCCTCAGGACCTACTACTGTGGCCTTCCCATCCCTCAGTCTCCACTGCTGTGGCCTTCCCATCCCTCAGGACTTACTGCTGTGGCCTTCCCACCCCTCAGTCTCCACTGCTGTGGCCTTCCCATCCCTCAGTCTCCACTGCTGTGGCCTTCCCATCCCTCAGTCTCCACTGCTGTGGCCTTCCCATCCCTCAGGACTTACTGCTGTGGCCTTCCCACCCCTCAGTCTCCACTGCTGTGGCCTTCCCATCCCTCAGGACTTACTGCTGTGGCCTTCCCATCCCTCAGTCTCCACTGCTGTGGCCTTCCCATCCCTCAGTCTCCACTGCTGTGCCCTTACCATCCCTCATGACTTACTGCTGTGGCCTTACCATCCCTCAGTCTCCACTGCTGTGGCCTTACCATCCCTCAGTCTCCACTACTGTGGCCTTACCATCCTTCAGTCTCCACTGCTGTGGCCTTCCCATCCCTCAGTCTCCACTGCTGTGGCCTTCCCATCCCTCAGGACTCTCTCCACTCCTCTTTTTCATCCTGATGTTTTCTATACTCCTCTCGCTCTCCCTCATGGGTTTCCTCATCGGTCTCTGGTTTGAATCCCCGAGCTGGCAAGGTGGAAAGATCTGCCGTTCTTCCCTTGAGCAAGGCAGTTAACCCCCAACAACAACTGCTCCCCGGGCGCCGATGACATGGATGTCGATTAAGGATGCCCCCGCACCACTCTCATTCAGAGGGTTTGGGTTAAATGAGGAAGACACATTTCAGTTGAATGCATTCAGTTGTGTAACTGACTAGGTATCCCCTTTTCCCTATTCCTCCTTTATATCCTCTCCACCCCTCTCTCTCTCCACTGGACCATCGATGGGGTCGTCCATCTCTCTGAAGTTCTCAATGACGCTCCTCCTCTGAGGAAGGTCCATAAGCAGCAGCTGGTACACCTTAGTAATAACAACAATAAATACTTAATTAGCAAAGCATTCAAACATTACACTCAAAGAAATTTAACAAGAGCATTAACAACCAACATGTTATATTACATGTGCACTTCTAATGTTTTGGTAAAGCGTTTAGAATTTCAAGAATGAGTTGGTGCCTTGAGACAAAGGCACAGGTATTACTAGTAAGTGGAACTAACATGATGACAAAGAAGATGAATTGTGGACAAATTGTAAATACCTTATCCCTCTGAGCCTTTTCCCTCAGTCTCCACTCCACTGTATCTCATTGATCCAGCTCTCCACCTCCCTCTTGAGGTTGCTGAACTTTTTCTCCATCCAACTCCTCTCCTCACAGATCTTCTCCATCCTTCCACGCCTCTTCCTCCTTCTCAGTCAGGAACTTCATCACTCATTCCTGTGACCAGTGAGAGATGATGAATTGGAAGTAGCATAACCGATTCTCAGAATAGTCACATTTTCACATTACAGACTAGTTTAAGTAACCAGCACAAGTAATAATAATAAGTTTCACCTATAAATAATAATAAAGTATTTTCACCTGGGAAGGAAGTACTCCACCAGCAAAGGCTCAGTCAGAATACTTAGCTTCTTTTTTGGACATTTAAACAATACTGGAATGAGAGTTAAACGCCATTTAGGTACTGTGTAAGCAAAGCCAAATTATCTCTCAACTCACTTGCAAACCACACTGGTCAATTCTGGTCCAGAATTCTGGTTCTAACATCTATATATAGAAGTATTGCTTTCACTTCCAACTTATTTTGAGAGGATATTACTGCAGTGCAATTTCTTGGACTTCACTTCATTATTTATTCTTCAAACTAATTTCCTAGCAGCCTGTGATAACCCTCTGAGTGAGGATGAGCCAGGGGCTGGTCCATGGTAATTTCCCCACTCTACAGTGTCTCTGTCAGGATAAAACCCACTCCACCTCAATCCTCATCCCAGCCCTGATCCTCCTGTAAGTCTGAACAGGATGGGTTGGACCCAGTCAGCAAATAGTCCCCTGGACCCCCACCTGTCTCTGTCCTAATACACTTCTTCTCCACTCCCTCCTGTCTTTTTCTATCCCTTCCAGTACAATTAATACATCCCTTCTCCTCTCTCTCTCTCTCTCTCTCTCTCTCTCTCTCTCTCTCTCTCTCTCTCTCTCTCTCTCTAATCCTACTGTTTGCTCTTCTCTCAGATAGTATTTAAGCCAGAAGCCGACAAAAATACCACTTTTTTGAATAATGTAAGATATAATATAATGAACTCAGTGAATCCTCACCTTCATCTAATTTATATCTCATTTTATAGAGGGGAAAGAAATCAATTTTCTCTCTTATTAGCATTCCTCTCCTCCTTAAATCCTGGCTTCTTGGTGCGTTCTCTCTCTCTCTCTTAATATACAGGTCTTCTCTCCTCTCCGTTCATTTTTCATTCCTTCTCTCGCTCTGCGATTATCCCAACGCATATCAAAGGCCCCTTAATGAAGATTCACAACATTTTCCCCTTCTCTACTAATACGTTATCAAAGAAGGATCTCGTTCCGGAAAATCAATTTTCTTTCATATTATTAAATCCTCCTCCACCGAGCTTGCATGCATGATTCTTCAGTTAGCGCAGAGCAACAGAGAGGGACTTAACCCTGAGCACCCCACACACTCAATACAGATACGCTTATCTCATATCACATATCACATAGCTACTGCTAATGCCTGCCTGGGAGATACGTGGTTATAGGGAGGAGAGTTGAGCAGAGCAGAGGAGCGCAGAGGAGAGCAGAGGTGAGGAGAGCAGAGGAGAGGAGAGGAGAGCAGAGGTGAGGTTAGGAGAGCAGAGGTAAGGATAGGGGAGGAGAGCAGAGGAGAGGAGAGCAGAGGAGAGCAGAGGAGAGGTGAGGTTAGGCGAGCAGAGGTAAGGATAGGGGAGGAGAGCAGAGGAGAGGAGAGCAGAGGAGAGGTGAGGTTAGGAGAGCAGAGGTGAGGATTGGGGAGGACAGCAGAGGAGAGGAGAGGAGAGGAGAGGAGAGGAGAGGAGAGGAGAGGAGAGGAGAGGAGAGGAGAGGAGAGGAGAGGAGAGGAGAGGAGAGGAGAGGAGAGGAGAGGAGAGGAGAGGAACAATGGGCTAGTGGCGCTGAACTAGGCCCTGTGATTGAGGTTGAATATGCTCTGTGGTTGAGGATAACTAGCCCCATATAGTGGAGTCTGACTTGGCCCAGTGATAGAGTTGAGTTGGACTGGGGCCTACGGTGGAGGTAGGTTCTATAGTGGAGCTAGAGTAGGCCCCATGGTGCAGCCAGGTGCTGGGTGATATATCAAGTGGGGCAGGGGTAATGATGAGGCATCATGGATGTAAATGATACTCAGTGCTGAAGAGAGAGAGAGGGAACGGGGGATATGAGGAGGTTTGGAAGAGGAGAGACCCTGGTAGAGGGGGAATAGAGAGATGATGAAAGGAGAGTGGAGGAGAGGGAGAAATAGAGGTGTTGGGGGTGGTGATGTATGTGGGCCTGTCAGAGAGGTCGCACAAGATGCAGTGTGCTCTTCCACAGGGAGGCTAACTCCCTTCCCACACACACACACACACACACACACACAACCTCACATTCCATCACTCTCACCTTATGGCCTGAAGAACAATCCTTTACTGTTGGTCTGTTCTCTGATCTGGAATGACTGAGATCTGCTGTGGGAATGCTGCTTCACATCTTCTGGTTCTCCCTCTCTCTCTCTCTCTCTCTCTCTCTCTCTCTCTCTCTCTCTCTCTCTCTCTCTCTCTCTCTCTTTCTCAACTTGTTTTGTTCAGCCCACCTGCAGGTAAACAGACAACTCTATTTTGTTCCTGAAAATGGACTGCGCTGTGTGTGCATGTGTGTGCGCGTGTGCCTGTGAGTGTGTACGGCTGACACTCTTGCCCCTTCTCAGCCGCTGGAGTGAGGATAAACCCAGTCGGCCTGTGGCAGTGATATCTGTGTATGTGTGCGTGTATGAGTGTGCCTGCCTGCCTGCAGTGGTAATATTTGTTGGCTGAGAAATTAGACTGTGAGTCTAAGGAGTAGCAGGGACAGTAGAGGACTATTGGACAGGGACAGGGTTAACTTTGTTGGGTTTATTTTTTGTATTTTTTATATACGTAGGACAAAAGTAACCTTGTTTGACATTTGAGCTTTTTACAG